>NW_010333668.1:0-10202 GCF_000700745.2 Antrostomus carolinensis
CCGTGGATGCATCCCATCAGGTCCCATGGAAATACTTTTAAAAGTATTTTTCAGATTATTTTTAGACCAGTTTATATAAAATATTCTTATATTCTTACTTCTTTTTTTTTTTTCCTAAACCTTCAGTTAGCAATGTTTCTCATCAGCAATGTTTTGTTTTGGAACCAGTGTTTACATAACTGTGAAAGAAAAATAGTACGATAAAAAAGAAAAAAAATGTATTCTAGAAATCTCAATTCTTTTAATTCAGCTTTAGGTATCTGAAACTTAGAGGGTAGATTTAACTTCAGATTGTAAACACCAAATTTTAGCTGTATTAGCAGAAAGCAGATAACACTAGACTAGATTATTTCAGTTGGAAGGGAACTACAATTATCATCTAGTTCAACTGCCTGACTAATTCAGGGCTGACCAAAAACTAAAGCATGTTGTTAAGGGCATTAAATGTGTCCTAAACACTGACAAGCAGGAGGTGTGGGTTTCATCAACCTCTTAGTAAAGAAATGGTTCTTAATGTCCACTCTAAACCTCCCCTGGTGCAGCTTTGAACTGTTCCCACATATTCTGTCACTCTAAAGAGCAACAGGGTCATCCCTCGGCCTCCTTTTCTCCAAACTAGGCAACCTCAAAGTCCTTAGCCGCTCCTCATGGGACATTCCTTCCAACCCCTTCACCAGCTTTGTTGCCTTCCTCTGAATGTATTCAAGTACCTTAGCAAAGGTAATTAACCTTTTAGATTGTGAGCCCCAGAACTGCACACACTACTCAAGGTGATAATCACCTCTTTTGACCAGTTGGTTGTGCTGTGTTTGATGCACCCCAGGATGTGTTTTGCCCTCTTGTCTGTCAGGGCACACTGCTGATCTATATTGAGCCTACTATCAACAGACACCCCCAGATCCCTTTCTGCGGGGCTGTTTTCCAGCTACTCCTCTCCCAATTTATACTTGTGTTCAACACTTACATAGGACAAAGTGTTTAAACTCTCATGACAGTAAACACAGTGAGTAAAGTTTAATTCATCTTCTCTCACATAGGTGCTAATATTATTTTAGATACCATGGGGTATCTAAAATAGTATCTCAGCTGTCCCCTGCAGGACTTGGATCTGAGAGAGACACCAGATCACACTGCCTGCCTTGTACCCTGGATACATTCAGCATCTGAAATGGCAGGTGTGGATATATCCATGTGTGGGTAACTGAATTCAGCCTAATGAAGTCTAGGGAGCTGTTCAGCTCATTCTGAAGTACATAACATTTGCTTGGTTTGTTATGGGTAGAAATGGAAGGACTTAAGGTCACTTGAAGAATCACCATCAAGGATACTAGGGAAAGTGATTTTAATATGAATTTATAAGAAGTGTGACTTAATAGTTTTACGGCAAGTTTCACTCTGTCACTTCATGGAAAAAGCATACGAAAAGGAAATCAAATTAGATTTGAATTAGAATGATTTACACATGGACTATATATTTTGTATGACTTTGGGGTAGCAACAATTTATGATTGAAGTAGCAGCAATTTAAGGTTCATTAACACTACCACAATAAATCACAAGGTTGGATTATATGATTTTCTAACAAACTCAATTCATCAATAATCAACAATTGACTAACTCAGCGAAGTTTCTTAAATCTAATAATGTACACACACACAAAGATATAGATACGGATATAGAGAGATAGAGACAGAGATAGAGACAGAGATAGAAATATAGAGATAGAGATGATAGAGATGAGATAGAGATAGAGATAGAGATAGAGATAGAGATAGAGATAGAGATAGAGATAGAGAGATAGAGATAGAGATAGAGATAGAGATAGAGATAGAGATAGAGATAGAGATAGAGATAGAGATAGAGATAGAGATAGAATGTATATATAAAGGTATACCTATTAAAAATTTCCCTTGAATTCAGTGAAATGTTAACTTCAAATGTCTCAGCATTTCTCAGTGAGTGAGGGTTGAACCTCAAGGAGGGGAGGGTTACAGCCCAGGTCCTGTTGTCAATTTTCAGTGACAGTCCTCTGAGTTTAGCAAGTTTAAGAATTTGTTACCTCCGAGAGGCATCCCAATCAGAGGGAGATGTTGGATCCAGCCTGCCACAGTCCTGGGTATCTCAAAAGGGCCTCCATTGGGACCTCTGTTTATAGGATTATGACATGGCTGACTTTAAGTATCAGTAAATTTCCATCCTGGCCACCATACGGGTTGGTAGTTGCTGGAATTTTCAAATTTCCATTAATGCTGTTACTGATCTACTTGAGTACAGTAAGATATAGTTAGGTTCCAGGGCTGTCAGACTGATTAGGACTGTCACCTTAGACTTCAGGAGGGCCTCTTCAAAGACCTGCTTGGAAGAATGCCATGGGTTAAGGCTGTGAAGGGTAGGGGGGCCCAAGACAGCTGTTTAATTTTCAAGCAACACTTCCTCCAAGCTCAAGATCGCTGTGTGTCTAAGAGTAAGAAATCTAGCAAAGGAGGCAGGAGGCCTTCATGGATGAGCAAGGAACTTCTGGAAAAGCTCAGTCAGAAGAAGGAAGTCCACAAAATATGGAAAAAGGGCCTGGTCACTTGTGAGGAATATAGGGACATTGCCAGAGTATGCAGGGATGCAACAAGGAAGGCCAAGTCCTGCTTGGAATTAAATCTAGCTAGGGATGTCAAGGACAATAAGAAGGGCTTTTTCAAGTACCTCAGCAGCAGAAGGAAGACTAGGGAAAATGTGGGGCAGCTGCTGAATGAGGTGGGTGCCCAGGAGATGCAGGATGCAGGGAAGTCAGAGTTGCTGAATGCCTTCTTTGCTTCAGTCTTTACCGACTGCCCTCAGGAATCCCAGGCCCTGGAGGTAAGTAAAGAAGTCTGGAGAGAAAGGAAGACTTTCCCTTGGTCGAGTAGGATCCAGTTAGGGACCATTTAGCTAAACTCGACACTCAGAAATCTATGGGCCCTGATGGGATGCACCCTCGAGTGCTGAGGGAGCTGGCAGATGTTATTGCAGAACCACTTTCCGTCCTCTTTGAAAGGTCAGGGAGGACTGGAGAGGTGCCTGAGGACTGGAGGAAAGCCAAGGTCACTCCAGTCTTCAAAAGGGCAGGAAGGAGGACCAGGGAAACTACAGGCCAGCCAGCCTCACGTCCATCCCTGGAAAGGTGATGTAACAGTTCATTCTGGAGGCCATCTCTAAGTATGCAGAGGAAAAGAAGGTTATCAGGAATAGTCAACATAGATTCACCAAGGGGAAAACATGTCTGACCAATCTGATAGCCTTCTGTGATGGCATGACTGACTGGGTGGATGAGGGGAGAGCAGTGGATGTTGTCTACCTAGACTTCAGCAAAGCTTTTGACGCTGTCTCCCATAGCATCCTCATAGGTAAGCTTAGGAAGTGTGGGTTAGATGAGGGGACAGTGAGGTGGGTGAAGAACTGGCTTGATGGCAGAACTCAGAGGGTTTTAATCAGCAGTGCAGACTCTCGTTGGAGGCCTGTGGTTAGTGGTGTTCCCCAAGGGTCAGTACTTGGTCCAGTCCCATTCAATATATTCATCAGTGGCTTGGCTGAAGGGGCTGAGTGTTAATGGTGTTCCTCAAGGGTCCAGTCCTGTTCAATATGTTAATCAGTGACTTGGATGAAGGGATTGAGTGTACCCTCAGCAAGTTTGCTGATGACATTAAATTGGGAGGAATGGCTGATACACTGGAAGGCTATGCTGCCATTCAGCGAGATCTGGATAGTCTGGAGAGTTGGGTGCAGAGGAACCTGGTGAAGTTCAATAAGGGCAAGTGTAGGGTCCTGCACCTGGGGAGGAATAACCCCAGGCACCAGTACAGGTTGGGGGTTGACCTGCTGGAAAGAAGCACTGGAATATGCTGCCCAGGGAGTCTGTCGAGTCTCCTTCTATGGAGACATTCAAGGTCTGCCTGGACACCTTCCTGTGTAATCTCATTTACGTGGTCTAGATGGTAATTCGAGGTCCCTTCCCATCCCTAACATTCTGTGACTCTGTGAAGCCCTGCAGAGAAGGACTTGGGAGTACTGCTGGATGACCAGTTGACCATGAGCCAACAATGCACCCTGTGGCCAAGAAGGCCAATGGCATCCTGGGATGCATTGAGTGTGACCAGCAGGTCGAGGGAGGTGATCCTCCCCCTCTACTCTGTCCTGGTGAGACCACATCTGGAGTATTGTGTCCAGTTCTGGGCTCCCCAGTTCAAGAGAGATAGGGAACTTCTGGAGAGAGTCCAGCAGAGGGCCACAAAGGTGATTAAGGGGCTGGAGCTTTATAGGTCGCAGAGAAGATTTTCTGGTTTTGAGATGGGGTGCAACAGCATAAAAACATCACATGAGGACAAGCGCAGAAGATTGAAAAATAAATTTGCACTTTGGTTATTATTTTCTTGTTGATGAACTCTCAAGCCTGATCACCTTGACCTTGAAGATAAAAGCCAAAAAGAATTACAGATGTCAGTTCTATCTGTACAGCTTCAGCTTTATGGTAAGGTATATTCACAAATTATATAATTTATAATATAATTGTTAAAAAGTGACTGTTTTATATATGTCGCAATGATAATTAGTAATTTGTAAGAACTGACCTTTTGCAAGAAATGTTTTGCTAATTAATGTATTTAGTAAACTTCAGTTTTAAAGCTTAAAACTGACCAAATTTGCCAGTCTTCTAAAGACTCGATCCCAATGATATCTGATTTCCTGATATAAGTATACATATATTCATTTGTAACACAGAATAGGAAGACAATAGTCTCAGGTTTTCAGATATTCACTTCAGTATAGGAACCTCTGTCCTTCATTTCAGTGTCTTTAACTTTTTCCTTAACTATTCAGTCATGATTATTTGCTTAAACTCCATGTTCAACTTTTAGGCAAATAAAAGTGAGATAAATCCAATCTGAAGTCAGATTTGTGGATGAAGACAAGAAAGGTGATCAGAAGAAATAAATGTCAGAGAGAAAAAGAGTTAGAAAAGAAATAAGAATTTCTTATGAAAGACTGAACTGAGAGATAAGGAAAATAAAGGAAAAAAAAAGGAAAAGAGAAAAAGAGCTAAGAGACCATTTGTTATTGATCCAGCTCAAACGGAACAAATTCAGGAAAGAAATACAATGAAAAGAATTATTATTCCCGTATCAGCTCACTAAATAGAAAGATTTTAACAGTATTTCACAGTTAACTGATTGTAAATGGATGGTGTATCTCTTCTACCTCCCATTAGATACTGCAAGTTGTAGATCAGATGCCTTTAAGAATATCATGTAATCGTATTTTTTTTTTTAATTCAAGGTTAATTAGAACATAGCCTTGAAACTGCTGTACCTGGGCAAGCAAAACAAGTGCCTTTCTCCTGAGCTACTGGTTTTACTTTTGAGAATAATAGTGTCCTGTTTTTGTTAGGATAAGGTTAATTTTCTTCTTAGTAGATAGAATAGTGCTGTGTTTTGTTTTCTATGTGGGATATGTTAAGAGAAGAATGTTGATAAAGTACTAATATTATTAGTTGCTGCTCCAAGTCCAAGATCTTTGTGTTTGGCTAGTTTGCAAAGACAAAGGACTAGGAGGGGGGAAGTGTAGTAATTAGCAAAACCCAAAACTGGCATTTGGATATGTCAATGAGATATTTCATATTATATCACATCATGTACAGTATATTAACCAGATTTGACCAGAAAGCGGGGATATTACCTTTGGGATTGCTCAGGCTCACTCTTCTAGTATTGTAGTTCCAGTTTCGGGACTGCCTCTGGTCTGTGATCAGAGACTGTCTCTGCTCTGTGTCTGTGCTGGGGACATGCTGGGCATTGGTTGGTGGGTGGTTAGCAATTGCACTGTATTTATGTGCATATTCTGTTATTGCTGTTATTTTATTATTATTTTATTTCAATTAGCAAATTTTTTATATCTCAATTCACAAGTTTTAACACTTTTACACTCCCAATTATCTCCTCTACTCCCTGTAGGTGGCAGGAAATGAGAGAGCAGCTGTATTTATCTGCTAGCTGAATGAAACCATCACTGTCTTTTTTGGCACCCAATGCGGGGCTTGAAGGTTTGAGATAACAACAGATTTGACCTGAGAGTGTAAAAAAAAACCAACCCTGCAATAATTATTCATTATATGGCCTCTGTCTTGGTCAGCACTGATCAGAGTGTTGTATTCTGTGCTCTCAAAGTTGTTTTTAAGAGTTGTATTACGTAGCACCTTGCTTATGATATATACTGTTTGCCAGTATTTATACATGGTTTATTACTTTTAGGCATTGGATTGAGATTAAGGATGCTGTTTTGCTAATTAAGGCTTTCATTGTGATGTGCTGTTTTTCAGTATGATAGAACCATACGTAATGGGACCAATTTTGTATCTGTATGCAGTTGTGATGGGTGGCATGACAAAGCCAACTCCATCCCTGCATTTCAGGAACTATCTGGCAGTTTTTGTCACCAATGGTACCTGTTCCTGGGAGAACCAATACAAGGAAGGGACATCTGCCTTCATTTTCCCCTTCTCCTACAGATCATTTATAAAAGCTCTCAAGAATTTTGAATATCCTTGGGATGCTCAAACTACCATTACCCTGTTGCTGAATGTATTCAGACCGTGATTTTTCTTAGATCTGCTACTGGTGCAGAATCTGCTGTTCTGGAAGTGATTTATGGTAATCTGAATGATGAGCAGTTATCCAAAGATCCAGATGAAGTCCCATGCACACAAGGCATGTGGTGGAAGGTTCTACAGAATGTGCCATAATTGTATGACAATTAATTGTCAGTACTGAGCTTCAAAGTTGGAGGTAAGCCAAAGGTGGATGAAATGGCTCACCAGTTTTGGATACACAGAGACTCTTTCCAGAGACACAGCCTTGGAGAAGCTGTACCTGGGCAAGCAAACAAATTATTTTCTCCTGAGTTTCTAGTTTTACTTCTGAGAATAATTGATAGAGGGTACATTTTTCAAAGTCTGATTACCAAAATGTCCCATGGCAACAGAGATGTACTAAGAAATAATTGTTTTGCGTTTAGAAGAACAAGAAAGTTAAAAGAAAATTAATATAATTTTAAATGCATGATAATGCCATTATAGGGAATTAATGGTAAAAAAAAGAATAAAAAGACAAAATAGTTAAAACTTTAATCATGGCCTTTATATTAGAATAACTGTATCTTTGTCCTCCATGATATTAATATTTCTCATTACTATACTAAATATATTTTTCTATTTAAAGTAGTAAACCCTGTATTAAAAAGCTTCATAAATATGTCTCAAACGGAATACAGCAGTTAGCTTTTAGTTCAAAAAGAGAAAATAGACCAAAACCTTTTCTTTGTTTACTAGATTTATCCTTGACTGAAATTAGAATATGAACAGAGTATACGAAAGACAGCATACTCTGCCATTGTTTGAAAGTCATAAAACACTTCTGCAGAAGGTTATTATCAGAGAATTAGTAGGATTCACAGAAGGGATCTTTTCTGATGGTTTGATGATTTTTAGCGTTTGTGTGCATTTTTATTGTTATAGCTAACAGGATTAAACATTGCCTAATTAGAAGATGTCCAGTATTTATTTTTTTTTTCCTTCCAGTTTTGTTAATACTCAATGTTCATTTTTTTTTTTTCCTTGGGACTTTTTTATTAATAATGAACAATGAGCAAAAAAGCTTATATTAGCTCATTATAAAGCTGTATACTACATAGCCTCTGTTATCTTGGGTAAAAATGTATCAGAGGTCATACCTTCATATTTTGAAATACAGGTAAATTTATTTCTTAATAAAAAACATTCTGCAAATAACTCTGTATGCACCACAATTGTTATGAAGATTGAATTTGTAATCTTCACATTTTTTAAATGTTATCTAATTTAGTTTTCAAGACTTTCAAACCTATGCTTGTATCAACATTTTTGCTCATATCTTATTTAAAATGCATATCAATGACTATAGATACAAATTATCCTAATGGTTCTGAGGCCCCAGAGGTTTTACCTTTGTATTGTTTTTTTTTCTTATATAAAATCATAATTTATATGCAGACTGTAATCTCTAACTTTTGATAGAAATTTAAAGAAATAGCCTCTCTGAAATTTGTGAAAGCTCTTACTAAGAAAAAACAAACTTGAAATTACAGAAGAGAGACTCAATACTAATAACGTGAGTATATAATATATTTTAATAAAGAAAATAAGTAACACTGACAGTATAGATAAAATGGTGACTTTTTACTGTTAGTGAAAAGAAGTATGGGAAGGTAATTCAAATTTTACAACAGGGTTTATGATTATTGCCTTACACCATCAGCTGCTAAAAGTCAATGTATATTTCACCATCTATTTGCAGATTATTTTACTTATGAATATGTATTAACCACCATATACAATAGAGGGGCATAAACTGTGTAGACATAATATTGTTCTGTAGGAAATCTCAGAGGTGACAAGTGAAACATAAATTTTGTCATTACCTTTTTTTGAAAAGAGAAGGCACAGAACAGAAGATCCACGATATACAGGCAGGGGGGACTTTCCCACAAATTTAAGTTGAAGATGAAAAGACATTTCAAAGTAGGCATATTGTCAACTGAACCACCAGGTGACCACTAAGACAGCAACATCAGGAATATCAGGACATTACAAATTATAGAAAGAAGGTACTAGCTGATCAGAGTTGAGGATCAAGAAGAAATTGCCAAGTAAAATTCCTCTCAGGAGCCATAATAAATGTTCTTTTCTTCTGTAAATTCTGATAATTACCTATTTCTTCATGCTTCCCTGAGGAAGCTTCTTTCTTGGTGTAAAATTCCTATTGTTTCCATCATTCCCTATCCATCTCGTTATGAAGTGTTCCTCAAAAGGAGTGAGCCCAGTCTTTCCCAGGGCCTCCCTCTTCCACGGTGGTTCAGACTGTGTGCACCAGCAAAGACAAGCTGCAGAATAGCCTCCTCTGGTACATAGACATACATATTCAAATAAAGGGAACACAGAGTAACAAGAGGTTGTGACAGATCTGTCAAATCAGTCATTTTATAATTCTAATTCCATTGTATTATTATGTTACAAAATATATGAGATTATAGCAGAGTTTACTAATACATATTCAGTTCCTAGTTTTCAAAACACATTTATAGATAACTTCCATGACTTTTTATTGAAATAAACAGAAATATACATTTGTCTATATTTTTAAAGCTCATGGAGAGTTCTGATAAAAGAAAATTTCATAAACTGATTAACTGCTTAATCTGCACTGAAATACCTTTATGATGTAAAAAGTTATATAAAGCATTTGTTCTCACATTTTTAATCAACTCTATTGATTCCCATACTAGTACTACTTGAGTTTTGTAACTAAGACTATTGTAAAACAGAAGATATATATACTTTAATAACAAAAAAAATTCCTTGCTACTTATTTTTGGAATGCATCATTCAGAAGCTATTTAAAGATGCAAATTATTGTAGCAAAACATCATGGGGCCATAAAGATTTATAAGGTGTTAAATGATCGTCAGGGCAGAAGCAAATAACATGTAACACCTGGCATAGACAGTATGTTTAATGATAATACAAATCCTTTATGGTACATTAACACCTTCAGAAATGAATAATGTCCTAAAATCAGTTCCACAAAAAGTTACAGATGAGGGTCAACATGTAATGTAATTGCACTGAACAAAATCAGCAAATAGAATTTATCTAACTCCTTTATGCAAGCTCTCTTGCCATTAATATTTCCCAATAAACAGAATTTAAGGTGTGTTTGTGATGGATGATATTTATTTCCTTGAGGATCTGAACTATTTTGCTATTTATCAGAATTAGAGCCATTATGCATCCTATTCTTCATTATGTGCCTAATTAATTTGCTGTATTAAAAATTCATCTTACTTTGTTCAGATCAGGCAAGCCAAAACCTTTTAATTTCATTGTGCTCAAAAGATTAATTTTCTCTGCTACTATAAGTAATAATAATTTGTTCATATTACCTGAATCAAACAGAAAATCACTTCCCCCCCCACCCCCCAACATTTACTGCAAAGCTAGAGGGCTTCTCAACATTTGTTTTTTGGTAAATTTAAAATATATAATTGGCAACTATAGTGCCAGATTGAACAAAAGAATGTAAATTTTCACAACACATATAAGCATATATAACTGCTTCCCAGTGAAAGTAAAGCAGCAGCTGTCC
>NW_010333668.1:10248-28735 GCF_000700745.2 Antrostomus carolinensis
TTGAAAGATAGCTAAGGACTTGTGAAAACTGATCATATATTTTGCATTTTGAATAATTAATTCCATCACTTTTTTTTTTAGTCTGTATCAAGATTAAAATTTCTATGAAAATACTGTGGTGTTAAGAACTTTAAAAACAAACAAAGAAATAAATAATTGAGTGGACAGTCTACATATTCCTTGCATTCAGAAGTCTAAATAATTTTTATAAAAGACGATCTTTGATAAAGAGAAATATTCAATTTAGCTATGTTCTTTGAAAAACTTACATTATATGTTTAGTTGTACCTATCTGAAAAACATATAATTATACATGTAATTTCATTTTCTACTCAAGTTTTTTTTTAAATTTTTGGGAAAATACTGTGATTTTACAATTTTTTCATGACGTTTGAACTTTTTGTCCTTAAACAGACTTTATTAAGATTTTTATTTCCAACTTTTCTTGGAATTACTGAAGTGTAAATACAGATCATTGTGTTTGATCAAGATTGAACACAATGTTAAAACTCCAAAGTCTAATATGGAGTGAAAAATTGCAATTATATTAATTCTTTCCCCTCTGTTACCCCACTGTAGGATGCAATTTATTTCACAAAATATTGTGAAAAGCGATACAAAAGCGATATTAATTTCTTCAGACTATAGACATGTATTAAATCTATGTTCACAATTTTCACTAAGAAATATGATGACTGAGATGTTCCATTTATCACTGGCTCAGAATGAGGTTTATCTTGGCAAACATTAACTGTCTTTAAATTTAGCATGTAGCCTAAGACATACTTTGGTGATTAATTTCATTTCAGAGTCAATGAAAAGAGACTGAAGATGAGATATATGGAAAGAATAGACATTTTCAAGTGTTTTATTTCTATAGATCATAGAGCATAGGTAACTTGATAGATACTTATAGGAGGATGAAAAGAAATGAGATGAATACTGCCCTATACAAATGAAGGGGGGGAAAAAAAATTGAAAAATATCATTCACCTAAAAACATATCTGTGCATTACAATATAGGTTGAAAAATAAAGGATCCACTTGTGACACTAATAAAGTCTTAGAAATTTCTGTGCTTCTCAAGAAATATCTGGTGGAAAAGCATGGAAAGTAGTATTCATGCAAGTCTAAGAACTTGCTGTTGTCGCCACTTTTCTGCAGGATAAATAGACATAGATTTCTCTATGCCCTTATAGAGTAGAATTTTAAGGAAGCAACTATTATATTACCAATATGCATTAAAACTCATAACAAAAGTATCTTTTTGTGTGTGTGTGATTTAATACTCACTACAATAGTCATAAGCATAGATCCATAGATCCAATAGTCATAAGCAAAGATTGAGGCTTTGAGCAACCTGGTCTAGTGGAAGGTGTCCCTGCTGATGGCAGGGGGATTGGAACTAGATGATCTTTAAGGTCCCTTCCAATCCAAACCATTCTATGATTCTATCCTAACCTGAATTGGATAAGACTTGTCAATTTCATCAACACGAGTGTATAATAAATTCAGAATATTACAAGAGGTCAAAGTGCTTTATTCTGAACATTTCTGAGTCTTATTTGACTTACTTATCATTTTTAAATATTCTTGAAATTTGTTACCCATAAAAGAAAGTAAAAAATAAGAAATAAATATATAATTTGATACAAAATTTTTACTCGATTTTCAAATAACTGAAAAACCCTTTATTTTTGCTCTTCAAATAATGGGGAAGTAGATGTTCAAATGAAGTATGGCTTTATCTATTTTTTTAAATTAATATTTGACTTTCTAAAAAATATAGTCTTAATTTAATGTAAACTTATGTATCAAAAAAGAAATCAAGACCTAATCAATAAGGGTCTAATCTCACAGAACTCTTATTATACAGGGGTCAAAAAACAAAACCAAACCTAACACAGTGAACCTGACTCTCCAGCAAAGTGTTTGAAACAGAGATCCAAGAAGAATGAGTTCTAGTCCCTAGTACAACAAACACAAGGAATGTTTCATGGAAAACTGTTACAAAAACAGATGTTGGAAATAAAAATCAGGCTCTATGTTTTGACATTTTGGATTTGTATTCTTACTTTTAGGTTATAGTTAGCCTGAAACTACTCTCCTCAAAAGTAAAGGTGAGGATGAATTAGCTTGAGAAATAGAGGTCTCCAAGATAGGGGATAGCGAATAGAAAGGCACAAAAGTTCCTCCACCTGAAAGTTCACATCTTAAAAATAAAGTATTTTCTCTTAAGGCAGACAACTGTCCTTTATAGGCAACAGGATCCTGAAGAGCTGTATAAATTATTCTCTAAGAATAGGAGATCCACAGGTTGTGCCTCTTAAGCTACATCTGTACCTGTAAACTAAAAAGATGAGTCATGGGCTTGAATGCTGGCACATGTTTCTCTGTGCCGTTTGACTGCCTGCACGCTTTTTGACACATTTTGTCCCATGCCAGCTAGCACACTACCAGAAGAGGTTCAGACATGGTTTTGGGAATAACACACTCACTGTAAACAGCCTGGTCAAGGCTCTGAGATGGAAGAAAATTTAGCCATATATATGTGAATCATTGTTTCACACACCTGTGGGACAGAGACCAAGTCCTAGCCTCTTTTGCAGCACAGAAATGTAGTCTAACAGAAGAAGATCTTTTTTTTTCATCCCATGTTAGAGATAGGCATAAATATTTGCTGTTGTGTAAAAACACATCTTTAAATGTGCGCAAAACTTTAAGGTCAAAAGTTGAATGATTGCAGAGTTAAACAACCCCATGATTAAGCAGCACTGAACATGAGTTTTTAAGAATCTAATTCTAGATTCAGGTCTTGCAGTTTCCATCTGTCATTTTGCTTCAGTAACTTTCTAGACTTTTTTTCTCTATAATAACCATCTTCAATTTATTTTTACCTCTCACAGTCTGAAATCCCAGAAATCCTACTTCTCTGGGATTTATGTATTAGTTATTAGACATTTCCACATCAATATAGCAGATGCTAAGAATGAGACATTGCAACACTTCCCTAATAGTATACTCACCTGACAGCATGGGGAAACTAGGAACAGTGAGGTAGCAGTAAAAGTTATTTAAGATGTGGAGATAAGGAGCCTACACTACCTCCTCATTCCTACCTGCTGTTATGTAATCGGTGTTTACAAGACCCAGTTCTGTTGAGTATATTCTTATGTTTATATATGTTAATGTATTGAAATTGTCATAAATTATTTTCTGGATTTGAAAAGTTTATTATACAGATATACGTAGGAGATTCTGCTAAAGCACTCCTTGTAAAACATGAATTTGAAATCTCATAACAAAACCCAGCCTTCAAGGTCCATATGTAAATTGCTATATAGTATCTATTCGTTCTTCAATCAGGCATGATTTTTCAGCATGATACTGTGCAGTCTTTAATTCCTGTCAGAAATAAGCACACACACACTTTCATAAATCCTTGAACATCTTTTCTGGTCTAAAGCTGCATATGCCTCCTGTAGCCCCCTGCTTTGTTTCATAAACAATTCATAGAAACAGCATGAGCTGGTAGCATGTGTGATTTTTTTAAGTTACAAAATGTATTTTAATTGGTTGGCTTAATGGTACTAATATACTTAAATCATACCAACTGATTTTAATTATTTAGTAGTGATGTTGCTTATATGGACAATATGATGCAATGATATAAAATTAAGAAAGTTTTTGTTTATACTTTTAATAGCAGCTATTATCTATTATATATGGAAGGTACATTCTATGGATTTAAGTCTTTTGATGCAAGCTTCCTTTGGTTTATTCAATGTCAGCCCCATATAATAAGTTAATCAAAACTATTTTCTCAACATGTTCGTCATATTCTGAAATGTTTTACCTTGTAATGTTGCAGCATATGCATGCATGGCTATTAGTAAACTAATATAACATATATACATGCATTTTATATACATAGCAGAGCTAGTAATAAGCTGAGATTAATATAAAGGAATGTAAAGAAAACCAGGGCTTTCAGATGCAGCAGAATTTTTAGACCTGAATTTAGATTTTTGCTGAACATAGATGCATAAATTGCAAACCTGAAAGTTCTCTGTCAACAGCTGCATGACAATGAAGCATAGAAAAAAAATGTTGACTTGAGTGACACTTGGACTAGAAGATTCCTTAGTTTCTTAAGGTTGTGCTCCTGTATATAACAGAGCTTTTCTGAACTGGTAAGAGCTCAACAGTTCCGTGAGTTAGTTGATGTGGTTGAGGTCTACAAAAATTGTAATAGCATGAGAGACTTTTGTACAGGAACTATTGTAAGTACATATATGTGTGTGTAAATATATATATATATATATAAAAGGCATTCTATTCTGATCATTAAATAAATCACTAATTAGAAGAGTCAGCAAAATGACATATATAATGATTTCTGTGTTTTCTTCTATTTGAAGAGAATCTGCATTGCCATGAAAATCACAGAATCACAGAACGGTAGGGGTTAAAAGGAACCTCAGGAGATCATTTAGTCCAACCCCCCTGCCAAAGTAGGTTCCCTACAACAGGTTGCACAGGAAAGTGTCCAGGCGAGTTTTGAACAACTCCAGAGATGGAGATTCCAAAACCTCTCTGGGCAGTCTGCTCCAGTGTTCCAACACCCCTAGAGTAAAGAACTTTTTCCTTAGGTTTGTATGGAACTTTTGGTCTTCCAGTTTTTGCCCATTGCCCCTTGTCCTGTCACAGGGTACCAATGAAAAAAACCCGGTGACATTATTTTGCGCCTCACACTTCAGGTATCTATAGACATTGATAAGATCCCCTCTCAGTCTTCTCTTCTCCAGGCTAAAGAGTCAGAGCTCTCTCAGCCTTTCCTCATGCTCCAGGCCCCTAATCATCTTTGTGACTCTCGGCTGGACTCTGTCTAGAAGATCCCCGTCTTTCTAGAAATATATGATGTAATAAGATACTTCAGGCAATGATCAGTTCTTCTGCTGTAGCTACTACATAAGGCCAAGCAAAATAAAGAATTCATAATGAAATTAAAAAATAAGAAAAAAATGTGGATTAGAATAGTTAACATGAACAAGTAAGAACATGGGCTTTATAGGCAAATTCCACTGGCTAAAACACAGAAGCTATCCCATGAGTTGGCATTAGATTTAGGTTTTGTAAGGTCTGTAACTACTAAAACTACATAACTGTGCTCCTTTTATGTTTTCTTTGTATGACTCAATGATTCTTGAATTATGTTCTGCAAAGTGGAACCATCCTAATAGACTTAGTAGCTTATAAAATGGTTAGGGCACTTAAGTGGAAAATTGAAATACAGTTTTTAATCTACTCACACACAGAAAGGACCTGGATCTCTATCTCTCTCTTCCTAAGCAATTTTTCTTTAACATACAGACGGTTGTTCAAAAAGCATGGAGATTAACAACTGGTATAAAAAAAACAAGCAAACAAAAAAACCTGAGCTTTCCTCAATTATTTGGAAGAATGAGTATGGATACTTTCTTTGCCTGGGAACTCCAGGGTAAGAAAGTATCTTACCTCCAGGTAACTGCAATGGGACCTTTCTGTGTCTCCTGAATGAGACATTCAAAGGGAAGACCTAAGCTTTGTATCTTCACCTAACTTTCTGTGAAGGCTGAATCTAAGTATATTCTTGCTCAGTGTTTTGAAAGATTTGGCCTATAATCAGTAACTTTATTGTTCCTATTTTGAACAACATTCACTATTAATGGGTATTTGATAAAGCTATATTTTAATTTATAGACAGTGAGTGAAGTGGAATTATATCTGCTATAGGTTAAGAAGGCTGGTCAGTATACACATTTATCAGGTATAGTGATAAAGATGCAACTTAAGATTTTTCAGCAGCAGTAAAATCCCCTGGATAATGACAAAAAGTAGTTACATGGCTGCTGAGTGATGTGGTTACATCTGAAAAGAAAGTGTTAGCTTTATGAAGAGAGTGATATAAAAATATACACATAACAGTGCTTGCATCTCTGAGAGTAATTTTTTGACACTGCTGTCAGAGCATGTGGTATAGATCTCTTTTATAGGATCATAAAAATTAAAAGCTATTTATGCTGACCATTTGTGTTAATATGTTATCTTATCCTCTATGGAAGATACAGAACAAACTGTGATTGTTTTAAATCAAAAATAAAGAAATTAGAACTAAAGGTAAACATTTCAGCTTTTTGAAAATGTAAGTACAATTTTATATGGAATCATGATATATTTTTTAAAAGTGAATTAATTGAAACTAACTTAACCACCTCAAATGATAAACACCAAAAACGCTCAGATACAAGAATTTTCAGCTTTACGTGAAAATAGAAATTTCAGTTTTTCACAAAAATTACATTGGCAATTTTCCATATCTGAAGCAGTATTTGGCACAAATTTTAGAAAAGTAAAATATGACATTTACATAAGAAAGTCCAAATGTACATAAATTGTATATAATATGATGTATACTGTGATGTCATGATTATTGTATTCCTCTGAATAAATGTGCCAAGGCTATCTTACTGGACAAAAGAGTAATTTGCACATCTCATAAGATGGCAATACTTTCCCAGTTGGAGTCCAAATAAAGTTTATTTTGTTGATCATTCATGTTTTGCATGAACAGTATGTACTCCTTTGGGCCCTTTTAGATGACATTTAACAGGAGGTTAAGACTTGCAATGATAAGATTGGGTTTTTGTATGTAAAAGTTGCAGACTGCAGTGCTCAGTTTCCATGGCTGAAAGCCATTTATGTTTTGATACTAACCTACAAGACAAACCATTTTAATGACAAAAAGCAGGATTTAAATTTCTGTAGTTAGCTGGAAAGAATTTTCTAGCTAAAGCAACAAACCTTGCAAGATTTTTCTCTGTGAAATTTCACCTTTTACCATTTTTGTTAAGTTATAAAATTATTTTTTTTAGTAACAATATTACATACTGCCCAAAATTGATCTAGAGTTTTAGAAACCTTTTGCAAATCCCAGATACATCTTCTACAGGGTGGTTAAAAAAAAAGGGTACTGTAGTAAACATAGTTTTCAGGAAGGATTTTCATGGATACGTTCTTTTTTATTGATTTAGATCCCATCAGAAGAACTTCTACTGATTTCTCTGAGGGACAGATAGACTGACAATTTAAACAGCTGCAATCATCTTTTGCCATTATTATTAGGACAGAATTCTACACATTATTCTACGCAATATCTTCTCTAGAAAATCAATCTGACCAATTTCAAGTGAAACTGTTGTCTACTCAGTAGCCATAGATTTAGAGGCAGACAATTGCAATACTAAGATAAGATATATTTTAGCCAAAAGGATATTAAGTTGTGCCTATTGAGCACAGTAAACCAATGGCTTGTTGACAAAATATTATTGCAGAGTTTGAGTAGCCAGTTATCAGAAAATTAGAACAGGATTGTAGAAACTGAATGAGGCATATGAAATATGCATGGTTGTTGTTCATGTATTTCTTGATTGCTTCCGTGTCTCCTATTTCTAATAATATTTCTAAACAATTTTTAATGAACAATTTTTATCTTTGGATTGTTTTTTTGAGGGGGGAGAGGTTTGTCTGCAAGAAAAGAGAACTTTCTCCTCTTCATTTTACTTCATATGTATATGGAAAACTAATCTATTTAATTACACTTGATGATAGATTGTTCACATTCCTTGAAATAATGAAGTATCATGCTAACAGTGTGTAATTTTGAAGAATCAAACTGAGAATTTTTGTTAATAACTTGGATGCGACCAGAGAAAATATCATGTCACAGATAACTTGGAAGACTTTTGTTTCTCTTTCTTATCAAAAACATGCTCCTAGATTTATAGAAGAAATGCTATTAAAATCTTCCATGTAGCTAAAAGATAATTTTAAGTGCTTGCTTCTGGACTGGATATTAAACAGCTATGAGCATTTAAAATGGCAGTAAATAGCAAATGCATTTTATTTGTGCTAGCTTTTTTCAACTAATTTACTACCATGATAAGTGAAAGGATTTTTTAAAATGTATGTTCAGTTTGCACTGGAAGGAGAAATGCAGAAAAGGAAAAAATATATTCATACTTTTGGTAAAAAGCTGAAGAGCAAGACTGTAGTACAATAAGGCAGGTAGACTGGGAACCTTGTTCAGAAGTTTCTGTAATAAGAAGTCACACATACTGAACAGAAAGCTATTCAAAGTAATGGCACAGAGAAAATGGAACAGGGAAGCAATAAGAAACAAGTCCTAATAAGTGTTAAATGGTGTATTGTATTGAGGACATGACTTCCTGTTTTCTAAAATCTGTTTTTCAGGTATGATGAATGACATAAAGGAAAAATTAGAAGGATCCAAAATCAGTGAATAATTTACTGAAATTATGAGGAAAAGATGAAGCAAACATGAAGTTTCAGTTGTTTCTGCTGCACAGAACAGAAAAGGCACAAAAGATCTATGGGTTTGCAATGGAAAAACTTCCTGAAGGGAGAGAAGAGAGCACAAGGATAAAAATATGCAGGCACATTGCAAAGCATAAGAATGCGTTGTATGATAGACAGTTCTAAAAACTACTTTTGTGGCTACTGAGTAGGACTGAACACAGAATTGAAGAACAGTCTGATGTGCATTTAGAGAGAAGCTGAAAGGGAGAAAAAAAATATTATTTTCTTCAGTGATGGCAATACGCGAATCCATCATATGGTAAAATTAAAGCAAGACGTATGTAGCTTGGGTTTTAAAAACAAAACAAAACTCAAACAAACAAACAAAAACCAACATAAACCAAACCAAAACAAAAAACCCCAAACCACAAAAATACACTATTCTCCCCAATCAGTTCCTTAAAGATTGTCTTTGGTAAGCAAATTCCATGAAATAAGAGCTCATGCTTTGAAAGAATTGTACATATGCTATTATGGGGCAGTTTATGTTTTCCATTAGTAAATTTATCTTCCTCCAGGGAAAGAAAAAAATCTTTACTTACCAATCCTAACACTTCAATACATGATTTGTTACTTCTTTTGCCTAAACTTAGCGATGTCTTCGAGTTTTCTGGGCTATAAATGGTGCTCTGTCCCAGAGAATGACTCCTTAGCCAGAAAAAGAACTAGAAGCATATATTGATGACTACTGTATATTAAAAATATTAACCCTTATAAATTCCATTGTTGACTCCCTACAAGTAGGGTGAAAAAATTTCCAAACAGGATATTTTATGAATCACAGTGACATTTTAAATACTCTGCAGAAAGAAAAATGCAAAAAAAAAAGTTATTTTCTTATGAAGATATTTTGTTTGTATTTTTTATTCTTTCTTGGAAGTGGGGGAAAAAAAACCAAAAAACTTACTGGAAAATAAATATTTTCCAGGTCCTGTTCCAGAGAGTATAATCCTCTATTTAATCTTTTTTTCTTCAGAAACCTCAAGGACACCTGAAAAACCAAATTTATACCTAATTAGGCTATTAAACAACCACATCAATCTTACTGCTGCTATAAAAAATGGTCAAGCTGCTACGGGTATCAGAGACTGCAGCGATACTACACTTGCATCTTAAACAAAATAAAATAAAACACAATAAAGTATTTAATTCTGCCTAAAAATACTATGCTCAATAAGTTTTCAGCTTCATAAAAAACATTTTCATTACTACTGTCTTTTCAGTTTCTGACCATTAAAAAGATGATAGATACACTGCCATGGAAAAGAACAAAGACCTTGTGCAAAGTCATCTACATTATAATGAGCCTATTTACAGAAATGCAATAGCAAAGGACTGAATTTGGCATCTTTAAACTTATTGTTCTTTAAATTATTTTTAAGGGAAAATTATGACACTAAAATAAGCACGGTTTCTGAATACTTGTGTTGGTGGTATGATAATCTGATCAGTCTTGCCTTCATTTCTCAAAGAAGAAAACAATAATACAATGATATGCAAGTTTATGTAGGAGGAGCTTTCAGAATTTATTCAAAATTAACCCATATAGAGTTTTTTCCCATAGCCAAATGGGAGAAGAGAGACAGTGGAACACAGTGTCCTTTCAAGTATCAATCATAATATTCAAGATAGTGGTGTTAACTTCCAGCCCTTCTTATTTGGCACTGAAAAAACCCCATTATTTCCCTGCACATGTCTTCAGTGGGAAAGTTCCTGTGTTGTCAGCTAAACAAGGAAGATTATTAGCAGTGAATGTGATCCCAGCAGTGAAACCCACCGTCACGGTGCCTGCTGTGAAAGCAAACTCAGCGTAACATTTTCAATCACTTCTTTGTACTGATTCAGCATTCTTGAGATAAGTGATTTAAAAGAAAAAATTAGCATAATATCAGGTTTGAGTCTAAAATAAGGGACATCCTTCACAATGAGGGACATTTGACAGGTAGGTTTTAAATAAACAGACTTACATACATGCCCACAATCCCTGTTGTAAAAATGAATAAAGAAATAATGCACACTCACAAAGTCTTCACTTAAGTAGCAACAGTATAAAGAAAATTGCTGTGTGCAGCAAGCAGCTTATATAGAGTGACTTTTGATAGCTGAATTTAAATTATATGATCCACAAATTAGGGACATGATATAGAATCATAGAATAGAATCATATAATCATAGAATCATAGAATGGTTTGGATTGGAAGGGACCTTAAAGATCACCTAGCTCCAATCCCCCTGCCATCAGCAGGGACACCTTCCACTAGATCAGGTTGCTCAAAGCCTCATCCAGCCTGGCCTTAAACACTTCCAGGGAGGGGGCATCAACAACTTCCTTGGGCAACCTGTTCCAGTGTCTGACCACCCTCACAGTGAAAAACTTCTTCCTACTATCTAATCTAAACCTGCCCTCTTTCAGTTTAAACCCATTTCCCCTTGTCTTGTCATTAGTTGCCCTTACGAAAAGTCCCTCCCCAGCTTTCTTGTAGGCCCCCTTCAGGTATTGGAAGGCAGCTATAAGATCTCCCCCGAGTCTTCTCTTTTTCAGGCTGAACAGCCCCAACTCTTTCAGCCTGTCTTCATAGGAGAGGTGCTCCAGCCCTCGGATCTTCCTGGTGGCCCTTCTCTGGACTTGTTCTAACTGGTCCATGTCTTTCTTATGTTGGGGGTTCCAGAACGGACGCAGTACTCCAGGTGGGGCCTTACAAGAGCGGAGTAGAGGGGCAATATGAAACACAGAAAAGAACAGGACCAAAATGTTGATTTGTCTGAATGATTTGTCTAAATGAAATAAAAGCTTTTGTTAAACTACAGATATAATATATAATTACATAGATATTGGGGTGAAGTCTTGTCCAAGATGTGTCTTGGTTTAGCTTCACCACAGAAGTTCATAGATTTTGCATAAGTAAGAGATTTTGCCTACTACACAGCATATCAAATCAGTATTAATTAAAAAAAAAAACAAACCAAAACAAAACAAAACAACAAAAATCTCCAGTTGAAGAGCAAAAGTTTTCTGTTTTAAACATTTGACCCATATTACTAAAACCAAAGAATGACACAAGGAAATGTACACTAAAAGACAAAAATCCACTAACTATTATAAATTATAAAAGCAAACAAAAAAATGGCCTAAAAGGCAAAGTAAAAGTTTGTACACTCCTACTTCATCTCTTTTTATCCTAAGTTGGAAGAAAAAAAGTCACATTATGGATGCATATTTTTTGCATTTGACAGTCCAAAAAATGAGCTTTGGAAGAAACTTCATCTTTATTCTTCCATGACTTAAGGTTTTCCTGTTTAAAGAAAATGATGGACTTTGAAGATATTTTGAATGTAAGAATGATAGATATAAGACTCTTAGTTTATGCTGCTAGTCTAATTGTAGTCTGCTTTCAAATACTGTTATATGCAGTAGTTATACTAATCTAAAAAGAACTGGTAAGTCAATGAAATAACTAATTGGGATGAAATAGATTTTTCTTTTACAAAATATTGAAATAAAACAGTTTTAATTCAAAATCCAACCTGCAGCTCTTTTTTTTTTTCTCTCTCTTTTTTTTTTTTTTTCCTTGTGCTGTAATGCCCTCAGAAACAGTTTTAGTGGTTCTTCACAAAGGACACGATTTAGGTAATCGTATCAGCAGAGACCAAGGCAATGAGACATCCAAGCTATCTCATATGAGATAATACATAGACATTTCTAATCTACATTTTCACCACCACATTACACCTCCCTGTGATATTCTTCAATGAAAAATACTCAGATGAGAGCCAGTTTCCATCCTTATACTTCACCATTCCACATGCAGCTATGTCATTACCCTATCCCTCAACAAAACTGCAAGTTTACTCTCAACAGTACAGAAATAATATGACATAGAGTTAATGTAGTCACAGATGTCTTGGAATAACACAATTTTTTGAGTCTGTTCTTTAAACAGTAACCAAAAAAAAAGGCAAGAAAGAGGACCCCAAGGAACCACAGGTTTATCAATCTCACCTTGATCCCCAGGAAGATGATTGAACAACTGAACCTGGAAAACATTTCCACACACAAGACGAGCATCAGAAATAGTCATCATGAACTCACCAAAAGGAAGACATGCTTGAGAAACCTCATAACCTTCTGTGATGAAATGGCTGGGTTGGTAGTTGAGAGGAAAGCAGTGGATGTTGTCTTCCTTGTCATCAATAAGGCTTTTGATGTTGTCACCCATAAAGTTCTCACAGATAAGCTGTTGATGTATGGGCTGGATGTGCAGATAGTGAGCTGGATTGAAAACTGTCTGAATGGCTGAGCCCAGAGGGTGGTGATCAGTAGCATGAAGTCTAGTTGGAGGCCAGTGACTAGCGGTGTAATCCAGGGGTCAATACTGAGTCCAATACTGCTCATCAACTTTGTTAATGATTTGGATGATGGAGCATAGCCTTAGAAAGTCTGATGGTGATGCAAAACTCAGAGGAGTTGTTGATACGCCAGAGGGTTATACTGCCATCCAGAGTGACTTCAACAGGCTGGAGAAATAGTCTGACAGGAACCTTATGAATTTCCACAAGGGGAAGTCCAAAGTCCTGCACCTGGGCAGGAAAAATCCCATGCATCAGCACAAACTGGGGCCAACCAAATGGAAAGCAGCTTGGCAGAAAAGGAGCTGGCAGTCCTGATGGACACCAAGTTGAACATGAGCAAGCAATGTGCCCTTGCCAAGAAGACTAATTATATCCTGGGCTGCATTAGACAAAGCAGGTTGAGAGAGATGATCCTTCCCCTCTATTCAACATTAGTGAAGCTGCACCTGAAGTACTGTGTCCAGTTCTGGGTTCTCCAGTACTAGACGAACATGGCCGTACCAGAGTGAGTCCAGCAAAGGGCCAAGAAGACAACAAAGGAACTAGAGCATGTCTCCTATGAGGAAAGGCTGAAAGAGCCTGGAGAAGATTAATTTAGCTCAATTAAAAAAAAAAACAACCACCACCACCAACAAAAAACCCCAAAAACCAAACTTAAACCACAAATCATCCTGAATGTTAAAGCAGATTACTAATGTACTTTAAAGTTTCTTTACCCCTATTCACACAGCCACAAGTATAGTCTGAAATTAATGCTAGGAGTTCCACTGTTGTTTTTAATTTTTTTTGCTCTTGCTCTCCCTGGTGGATCTGCATAACATAACAGCACTAATTCCATCATAAATCTAGACTGTATTTTAAGGAAAGGTTAATTAGCACATTTTCTTCATCTCCAGTAAAAGACTATATTCATGGCAGTAATGTTTTTAAGTTAAAATTCAGCTATTATGAAAGACCCTTGCAAAAAGAACTTAGATTTTTAACTTATAAATTGTACCTTAACAGATACATACAAATTGTCATCTATATTTGCTGAAACAATTTGCTAAATTAAGCAGTCAATCTGAAAACAATTATTTTCAAAGCACATTATTCTCTGTTCTTAAATAAGCACTGAATAAATAAAAGAAAAAATATAGCAGAGAATAAATTAGATTTCTGAGTGTTTTTTGTTTTTTTTTTTCTTGTAGTGACTAAAACAATATTATCTTTAGCTTCTGAGAATCTTTCCATAGTGCTCTGGGAAGAGAGGAAATGCCTTTTTGGAGGTTTGTCATACAGGGACAAATTGTATATATATAGAATGCCTTTGAATTGTATCTTTCTTTACCTAGACAACGACCGACTCAAAGTCTCAGATCTCTCTCTTTTTTTTTTTTTTTTTTTTTTTCCAATAGCTGGTACACAGGAGCAACAGATTTTAAATTAGTAGATCCCCTAGCAGAATATCTTTTATCACTGTAGTATTTATGTTCCATTAGTTCATTTGTATGTTTCATAAAGCTCTTTCACCATGCCAAGCCTGGAACACAGATTTTTGTCTTCCAGTAATGTTATAGTACTTTTTTCCTAACAGTGGGAACAATGAATTACTACTTACTACAATGAAAGACACTACCTATTTCACAAAGAATCAGGCTATCATACCTTTACAGAGAGAAACATGACCTTCCATTACTTACTTCCATTGCTTAGCTAATCTGCTTCGATTATCATTGAAGACATGTGTGTTTGGGTAGCAGGAATCCTCAAAACAAATAATGAGGCTGGGCAGCAAGCTCTTCTCGATGAAGGCGTAAGCTTAGATGAAAAAATATAGTACAAAATCATATGACTTGGGAGCAAAGGGGAAGCATCACAAGAGATACAATTTGGTAAAACATTATTTTTATACCATTTTTATACCATTTTTATTCTGGGCTGGCATGATTAGTAAAGGTTACTAGTTTACAACTGAATTGATCAAAGATAATTCCATAATTATATTTCACTGTTGAATAGGAGACTATATCGTTTTGTGAGTTTCTGAGACTATTTCTATAATTACATTCTGACTTCTGAGGAGAAATTTTTGGCAAGGTCTCCAACATAAGAGACCTTGCAATAAATAAATACTTATCTGGCGTTTCTTCCAACTTTCCATATTTCAGTACTGAAGTGACTGAAAATTTCAAATCATAACTTTCTTGGGTTCTTTCCAGAACCTTTTGTTTCATTTCATTGGTGAAGCTTTATGCCAGTACAGGTTCATTTTCTAGGCAATGATTTATGCAATATTTCTGCTTCTGACAGCTGTACATGAAATTAAAAAGTGAAACAACTAGAAGATGAAAAACAAAACATAACAGAAAATTATAATTGTTGCATCATTGTTAGGTCAATGCTTTAAAATCAATTTTTTTTTTTTATTTATTTGAATGTAGATCCTTTTTGACAGACTTTTTAAGGAATCTTCCACATCTTTCCCCAAAGGGACACTTAGGATTTTCTAGCAGCTCTAACAACCTCTCATTCACCCTTTCTACCCTGTGTCCATATTCAACACTTACTCAAGCCGTTCCATAAAAAGAATATTTCTATTGTTTCTAGTTAGCTTATGGCAGTGAAAAAGAAAAAACTTTTTTTTTTTACATAATAGGTTTAAATTGTCAGCCAAAAAAAGATCTTTGTTGTTTCACAAATTATATATCTAAAGGTCAAAAATTCTTGCCAGTTATTTCTTGACAACCTAGATGAAACTTTAGAGTAAGAAGGAACAACTAAATTACACACTAACTGTTCTCTTCCCCATTCTGATTTGTTTTTATTTTTTTTAAGATGGCCTTTTTATGTGGCAAAACATAGACATAACAATATGAGGTGAACATCCTCTCACCAATGGATGAAGGTCTGCTCTGAAACAATACCTCAGCAATTTTTCCAGTTTTCAACTAATCCAGTCCTCTATTCCTTAAATGAGTATAAGGAAATTATTTCATTATATAATTGTTCTTTTTGTTCTTTTCCTACAAAGTAGAGGATAACTGGTGCTGCAGAAGTCCTCCCTTGTAGCATCCTTCCTTAGTATGCAGGGAAGACTCTTTAGAGAATCATCCAGTCATCCAGTCATCCTAAGTTTTATGATAACCATAGGGGATATCTGTCACTTATTTTCATTACGTGTGCTGGAGACACTTTTACAGGAGTGTCATAATAGGGATATATAATCAGCAAATAATTAAATTCTGCCTGTGTGAGATCTAAAGAAACATTGACTGGAAAGTGGAAACTACAATGGACATCTTTGTTAAGGAGGATAGAAATATTTCAAACACATTTTCCACATTAAGAAATTAATTCAGTTCCCTTCAGAGAAAACATGTTTCTAGTTTTAAAGCTTTCATATTAAATTTTAAATGAAATCTAGTAGCAATTTATAATTCCTTGTTTAAAAAAAAAAAAAAAAAAAAAAGCAACTCAACTTTGTGTTGTGCAACACAGTAATACTTTGAAGGAGGTTATTAAGAAAATCCTTACAATAATTAAATTGTCAACAGCTAATAACATCAAAACCAGTTTTTGCTGTTCACCATAATTGCCTCAGCAGGAAAAAAGTATCAATATTGCTCTCTGAAGTTCAATGCAGTTTCCATTCAGTGCACTCTTACTTTGATTTTCTAATATATTACTTTGAAATCTATGAGCTGGGACACTCATTACTTTTGACTACAAATAGCTCCAAAATTGACAGGGAGCTGATTTAGACAGCACACTCAATTAAAAAACCCTTTTAAGATGTTTTAGTGACAGAACCTTAGTGATGAAGAATCTACATCTTTCCTGCATGATATAAAAACAGAATTCTGTTTTGCATCTTTTACTTCCAAAGGAGATAGAGTTAGGTTGAAAGATCACATCTCCAACATAATTATATTCACATTAAAAACACCTGTAGTGTACATAAAATTATATCTCAGAATTACTTAAATACTTATCATAAAGTTGTTTGTATGTGTTTGAAATAGAGCAAAAAATAAAGGTGCAAACATAAAAAATAGATATGAGAAACTAAGGCGATAAAAAATGCAGAGGCACTTTCTACATATAAACCGTAAGTTTACCAAAGAACCTCAAGAGAATAAAAATAATAAACAAATATTTATATATGATTCCATTTATTTATTTTCAATCAGCTAAAACAATCAAAAAGTTAATATGTAAAAGGAACTCTGAATTTCCTGTAGAAGCCAATTTGCAAAACTGATTAAAACTTGGTTTTACCTAGCTTATTTATAGATAATCTTTATCTCTGTAGAAATATTGAAACTATCTTTGAATTCATTCTGTGAATGATCACACTTTTCTCCATTCAGAAATGTGTTATTATTTTAAATACAGAACTGAATAAGCATGATTCATAAATGCTATTTCAGAAAAGAAAAACCTTGTTCTCTAGAGTATTACATTGTCATTACATTGTCATTACAAGTTGAATATTGTGCATATATGTATTGAGTCTGACTGGGATGGAGTTAATTTTCCCCACAGCAGCCCTCAGAGTGCTGTGTTTTGTAAAGGTGTTGATAACAAACTGGTGTTTTGGTTACTGGTGAGCAGTGCTAGCATAGCACCAAGGCTGCCTCTCCAACATTCCCCCCCCCCAAGTAGGCTGGGGGTGAGGAAGGTCTTGGGAAGGGACATAACCAGGAGAACTGACTCAAACTGACCAAAGGGATATTCCATACCATATGAGGTCTGTTCAGAAATAAAAGCTAGGGTAATGGAGGGGAAAGGGGGGACATGCATTATTTCCATTTGTCCTCTGGGAACCGCAACATGTACAAAAACCCTGCTTCCCAAGAAGTGACCAAACATCACCTGCTGATGGGAAGTAGAGAATAAATATTTTGTTCTTTTGTTTCTGCACACAGCTTTGTTTGTTTCTATTAAACTGTCTTTTGTCTCAACTAACGAGTTTTGTTTGGTTTTTTTGGTTTTGGGTTTTTTTTTGTTGTTGTTCGATCTTATTTTCTCCCCTTCCCATCCTGCTGAGGAGGGGGGTGATAGAGTGGCTTGGTGGGCACCTGGAATTCAGAAAACCCACCACAATACAAAAAAGAAATAGCATATTCAGCTCAGAGATGAACTTAATCTTGATTCTTTCCCGGCATTAGAAGAGTAGACAAAAAGATTTAACACCTGTATAAGTAAAAGGAAATCAGAGTATTCACAAATTTTCATCATTCAAAACATCCTCTGCAAAATGAGGTATTTTATTCTTTGTTTACCTCTTGACAAATTACTACAGAAGGCAGAATACTGATGTAGAGAAGAAATCCTCATTTATATTTTTCAATAAAAAAATACAGAACTTATGTTTAGGAAGAGTTGTACATTGTCATGCATGGATTTTCACCTTATTACAACCTATTAGTATAATTGTCTGGTTGTATATCTTATGTTTCATGCCTTGTAGTGAGACAGAACAGTTAAAAAAACCCCAAACAAAACAAATTATTTGAAAGCTGAATAGTTAGTAACAAACATTTAAATCTTACTTATTCTTAAATGATAAACACTTGAAGGTGCATTCAGATGCTTTCTACAACCTGTTATTGCAAAAACTCTTTTTTCCTTTTGAAGGAATCAGGTCTCTGTGTCAGATTGAATCAAAGTTCCTCCATGCATGCTCTTGCTGTTTTAAAGTATGTGTTGGGTTTGTGGGAAGTGGGGGGGGGGG
>NW_010333669.1:0-7301 GCF_000700745.2 Antrostomus carolinensis
TGGTGTCTGCAAGGGTTGTTTCTCTCACATCCCTCACTCCTCTCTCCAGCTCCAAATGTGCAGGTTTGGGGGGGTTTTTTGTGGGTCTTTTTGTTGTTTTTTTTTTTTTTTTTTTTTTTTTTTTTTGTCTAAGGAGAAGGGAAAATACGTGGAGAAAGAGGCAAAAATTCTAGAGAGGCTGTGACTGGTTGGGCAAAGAGTACAAATGGTAAGACGTAGAAACGGGAATTCCATTCCTCGCTTTTCAGCATGACTGTGAGCAAGCTCACTGATTTCTTTATCTCCCCTGCTACCAAAACCCAACCACACAAACCCAACACAAAGAAGTTGTGAATGCCCCCTCCCTGAAAGTGCTCAAGACCAGATTGGATGAGGCTTTGAGCAACCTGATCTAGTGGAAGGTATCCCTGCTCATGGCAGGGGGGTTGGAACGAGATGATCTTTAAGGTCCCTTCCAACCCTAACCATTCTATGATTCTACACTGCAATTAACTCAAAATATGACAAGCTTATTTGTTATGACATTTTTCTCTTCACAACTTGATCATAATGATTTCTAACAATATCAAAGTTTATTTTAATTAGATAAAAGAAAATTATTCTACATCACTACCACAAACAAACAAACAAACCAACAAAACAAAAACCTCCACCTCCTAACCCCTAACACTAAATTCTTACTTTAATATTTATCCATCTTATCCTTTAAATAGAACAGTAGAACGATTTTCAGCTCTATGCTGGTTATACGTGAATGGACTGTATTTTGTAACTTTTGCTGTAAAACAAACAAACAAACAAACAAAAAACCACAACAACCCCCCCCCCAAAAAAAAAAATCACAACTGTGAAAGCTGTTCACAGTGACAGCCAGAGATGCTGACAACTATGATCTCCACCCAAGCACTACCCAAGATTTTTTCTGCATTCTTTCTGACACTTCTCCCTTTCCTCCTTCCAGTCTTTTTCACTGCTGTAGGCCTCACAAATCTCTTTTCAGATGATATCAGAAGTTGACAGGTTTTGATCCAGATCATCCCCCTTTGACATGTGTCTTTGTTTTTTCACTCATCAATATAAAAGCATAAAGGTATATCATAGAATCATCATAGAATGGTATAGGTTGGAGGGAACCTCAAAGATCATGTAGTTCAAACCTCCCTGCCATGAGCAGGGACATTTTCCAATAGGTTGCTCAAAACCTCATCCAAACTGGCCTTGGACACTTCCAGGGAAGGAGCATTCTCAGCATCTCTGGGCAACTTCTTCCAGTGTCTCACCACCCTCACAGGAAATATTTTTTTCCTAATATCTTATCTAAATTTACTCTTGTTCAGTGTATAAAAATTGCCCCTTGTTCTGTCACTGCCTGCCCTTGTAAAAAGTCCCTTACTAACCTTACCAACCTCCTGTAGACCCCTTTCAGTTACTGGAAGTTTGCTATAAGGTCTTCCCAGAGCTGCCATGGAGATTGGATCAAGAGCAGCCCTGAGGAGAAGGCCTTGAGGGTACTGGTGGATAAGAAGATCAACATAAACTGGGAATATATGCTCAAAGCTGTCGTGATCCACTGTTAGGCAGAACAATTTAGCAGAAGTTAAACCTCCTTGCTTTCCAACTGACCTCAGATCATTCTGGGTGGCTAGGGGTGGCTAGGGGTAGCTAGGCTTAACTCCCAAGTGATGAGCAATTAGAAATTTTATTGTGACCAGGTTCTCTGTATTCCCGGGATCAGAATTAAGACTAAAAATAGAGTCAAGTGCCAAGCCACTTTATTTGGCCCACAACAAGTAAAGGAAGAGAGAGGGGGGAAAAAAAAAAAAAAAAAAAAAAAAAAAGAGTGGCAAAGGGAGAACATGGGGTGTGATAGCTACCACCACGGACTTGCAGCATCCCATCAGTCCATTGTTAGAGCACCCTCTCTTGTTTTTCATTGGTTTCACCTATAAAAATAGGGTTGTCTCATTTCACAGTCAATGAGTTTTTTGCATATCTACGCCTCCTACTTGGCAGTGGGGCACATGCCCAGTATTGTCTCTAGAGGGTCCTCGAATGTTCTAGAGGGTCTGAGCCAACTGTTCTTTAGTTGACCCTGTGCCTGGGTGCATGTGCAAAGGATGTGGACTATGTTCTCCGAGGCGACAGAATGTATCCATGTGCCCCAGGCGTGTGGCTCTGTCCAGAATTGGGCCAAGAGGATGATCAGAGGGCTGGAGCACCTCTCCTGTGAGGACAGGCTGAAAGAGTTGGGGCTGTTCAGCCTGGAGAAGAGAAGGCTCCAGGGAGATCTTATAGTGGCCTTCCAATATCTGAAGAGAGCTTACAGGAAAGTTGGGAGAGACTTTTTACAAGGGCAGAGAGTGATAGAACAAGGGGTAATGTCTTTAAACTGGAAGAGGGTAGGTTTAGATTACATATTAGGAAGAAATTCTTTCCTGTGAGGGTGGTGAGACACTGGCACAGGTTGCCCAGAGAAGCTGTGGATGCCCCCTCCCTGGAAGTGTTCAAGGACAGGTTGGATGAGGCTTTGAGCAACCTGGTCTAGTCGAAGGTGTCCCTGATGATGGCAGGTGGGTTGGAACTAGACGATCTTTAAGGACCCTTCCAACCCAAACCATTCTATGATGATTCTATGATTATAATGTTTAATTCAGTTGGGAAAAATTATTATTCCTCAGGGAAAACAATGATCCACAAACCTTTGTTAAATGATAAAGTATTCCTTAAAGCAAGTTCCACATGTATGAAAAATAATATTTCTGAGTTATTACAATCAAGAGGATGCACCTTCCTCACAATATTTCTCACAGAGCTATGTCATTGTACTAATTATTACAGACAAGAAAATGTTAAGCAAGATAACTGGTATCTAACTAATGTCTAAAAATGGTTTTTCTTCCATAGCAATAACCTGTTTCAGGGTATGAATGATCAATACTACATTTAGAGGTTGTTTTTTAGAAACAAAACATACTACTTCTATCATGCTTTTAGGGTATGAATTTTAAAAACTGTTGGCTTTGATTTTCAAATTAATTTCTATTTTCACATTTACTATTTGCTTACACTGCTGCAAGAAAAGGAAGGACACAATAGCTCAGCAAAACTTTAAACAATAACTCAAAATAAAGGAAAACATAAATTGCATTATGTAATATAAATCTAAGACTGTTAATACTTTACATCAAGTCCATCACCAGACATTAAATGCAATAAAGGAAAACATAAATTGCATATACATTGTAATATAAATCTAAGACTGTTAATGTTTTACATCAAGTCCATCACCAGACATTAAATGCTTCTGATGAAGGGGGATTTCTGATACAAGAAATTGCTTTTATCAGAAACAGTGTGTCCAGCAGACTATGGAGGTGATCATCCTCCTCTGTACTTGGCACTGATGAGGCCGCACTCTGAGTACTGTGTTCAGTTTTGGGCCCCTCACTACAAGAAGGACACAGAGGTGCTGGAGCACATCCAAAGAAGGGCAACGAAGATGGTGAAGGGTCTACAGAACAGGACTTATGAAGAGTGGCTGAGGGAACTGGGATTGTTTAGCTTAGAGAAAAGGAGGCTGAGGGGAGACCTTGCTCTCTACAACTACCTGAAAGAAGGTTGTAGCTAGGTGGATCTTGGTCTCATTTCCCTGGTAATGAGTGATAGGATCAGAGGAAATGGCATCAAGGTGTGCCACGAGGAGGTTTAGATTGGGTATTAGGAAAGATTTCTTCACCAGAAGGGTTGTCAAGCCTTGGAACAAGCTGCCCAGGGAAGTGGTTGAGTCATCATCCCTGGAGGTATTTCAAACACGGTAGATGTGGTGCTTAGAGACATGGTTTAGTGGTGTACTTGGCAGTGTTGGGTTTATGATTGGACTTGATGATCTTAAAGATCTTTTTCTAACCAAAGCAATTCTATTATTTTCTGATTCTTTGATTATTTCTGATTTGACTTGATTTACAGATAAGGCTTGAGCTGAGAAAATATTTGAAAAATATTTTTTTTTCAAAATGTGAGAAAAATATCCTGATAAAAAACTGTAATGATTTGCCCACTGAATAAAATAAGATTATAAATTTTAAATATTGATCTGTAATGATCTTCATGAAACAGACAAATTGATTAAAATGAATCACTCAAATGAAACTCATACACACTCAAACTGAAACACCACCTTCTGTTACAATATGACTAATAGTTAATAACTGAATAAAAAAAGGTGTCTTTTATTTCAGTATGTTTCTGGATTTTTTTTTTCTTTTCAATATGTTTTTCTTTTGTATTTTCTCTCATTCCTTGTAATCACTAGTCTACAAGTTGGTTTTTTTTTTAATTTATTTTAGGTGGGAAACTGAATTACAAACTCTATGGTAAGTAATGATAATAACAAAAAGCAGTTTAAGATCCCAGTTCCTTTATTTGAGTATGCTATGGGATTTGATAAGACTATGTTGGATGTATTTTCAAATTCTTAGTAGAGTTAAGGATCACTAGTTTCTGATTATGTGACTTGCAATGATCTTTAAATTATGAAGAAATTAATGAATTAAGGTGGAAAGAGAAGACTTCACTCAGAAGAAAAAAAGAAGTATGATTATATATTGTATAGAAGAAAAAGAATGAAAATATTAATGAATGATGAAGTGATTTAATTTTGAGATGTACAAATGCCCTCAGAGATCTTCTGTGCCTACTTGATCTATGATATTGATATCTTGCTTGCTTGATAGCTATTGTATTATTGATGGACTGATGGCTTTAAGACGATTGGTCCTATTCTCACTACTCACTATAAACAAAAGTAACCCAAATAACCATTCCTGAAAAGTAATAAACCTGAAATATATAATTTTAACATCAAATGCTAAAATTATAAATATTCATTACCAACTCATGTAATGAAACAGATTCTGTCTGGGAAACTCACAGTAAACTCAATGGATTATGTTGAATGTCTGTATAATTATATCAAAGCACCTGGCTTTTGAATATATACTTACTGTGTTCCTAATAAGAAAGCTGAAGCATGATATCTACTAGCAAGCAATTTTACTGTTTTATGTTGTATACATACTGTACTGTACTGTACTGTACTATACTATACTATACTATACATAATGAGGTTTAGAAGAATTCAGAAAACACCTAAGATGTTTTGTTTTGTTTTGCTTTGTTTTCTGGGAAATAGTGGAAGGATGTGTTGAAATCATCCCGAATTCTCTGGACAGCAGAAACATCAAAGCAATTAAAAGAAAATTTCTGATAGCCATGTCCCTGATTTTAGTGACTTATACATTTCAGTCAGAAATTAAAGCACTGTGGGTCAGATAACCAATACCCTATAGGTTTTCCTATGTAGCTGAAATTGTAAATATCATTATCTTTTCAAAGGAATTAAAATATGACAATCATTAAGTTTGTTAATTTGACAAGATCAATATATTTTGTAGGAAATCTGCAGTGATTTTACTGCTTTTTTTAAGGAAAAAATCTCAAATACATGTTAATTCTTCTAGAGTGTGTAATGAATACATATATTTAAAGTTAACAGCAAATATTTCCAGCATCTCGTCAATTTAATACAGAAACGTAAAGAACTTCACAGTCATAGAGATACATAATTAATTTTACAGACATAATCAATAATCAGAACTAGAGTTAATGTAAATGAAAATAAAGGGATCAGTTACAGAGGTATAATACATAGGGTAATTTAGGTACTACTTATAATGACATGATAAAATTCTCGAATATTTAAATTCTCAAGTCCTTGCATGGTGTACAGTTGTCTTCTAACAGAATCCCCACACAGGTTCCATGCTAGTACACGTGACTTTACAAGTTATGCAGAGGCTTCAACAATTCCTCTAGGACTTCAATATGCTTTATAATCTTTTATTCATGCATATAAAGGAAGGAGGTAAAAATATGTCTGAGGTGTACATGTAAGCAATTTGAATATTTTTTTTTTACTGTTAAAAATTAATCTATTTCTAAAAAAAAATATTTTACTAAAATTCAACATATGTATCATTTATTCTGACATATTCATAAAAATTTCAGTAATAAAAATATCATTTTTTAGCTGAAAACAGGGACTTTTACTATAAGACAGTTTAAACCAATGTTACAGTAAATTAGTACAGAAAGTGCTTGAGAAATAAATCCAATTCAAACTAAGCGGAAAAGAAAATAATGCTAAGTATTGCAAGATAGTTTCTCTGTTCCTGATAGCTTTCCTTATCATTTATCTTTGTATTTCCATTTTTTAATAGCTTGATGTTCAGTCTCATTAAAGCTGAATCAGTCCTCTTCTGCTTTGTTTTTCACTCATCACTTTTTATCCTAAGATCAATACATTTCATTTACCGAGAATCTGAGCATCACAATACCAAGGTTATAAAAAGACATATCTTAAAATTGCAACTCATATATCTTTTCATCGAACCTTATTCACATATATAGAGCTAATCACTGATCCACTGTTGACCTTGAGACAAAATGATGTGATTTATACTTGTAAAAAAAGTTCTCCTGCACAAATACTACAAATTATCCAAAGATGTATAGTTTTTATAAATTTTTTTTTTAATTAAAAACATGGGAAAAATTACATGTGAAGGTAACTGATTCTTACAGTTTTCTAGACACCTTACTGCCAGAGTATCATCAATAGATGTTAGTATAAACAATAGCTGAGGCACAAAGAGAGGCCATGGCTATGAGATTGCAACAAAAATTAATTACATGAAGCAATATATACTCTTTCAAAAATAATCAGAAATACTTTGACATATCATTTTGAGCTCTTAGCCTCAGTTGATGGCCAGAATTCTAGTTAAAGTGGCAGGTTGCTAATATTTATTTTCCTCACATCTAAATACCTTAGAGAAAACAAAACAAGCATCACACAAACACTATAAAACTGAAAAATTCATTTGTTTTCTTTGACAGTGTAGAATCCTGTCAAAAAATTATAGAATTGTTCGTGGTTCCAGGGGAAATCTGGAGATATGTATCATAGAATCAGAATCATAGAATGGTTTGGGCTTGTAGCTATGTCTTAAAAATCTGTAGTATTTGTTGGATCTTGTTATATTGTCTACTGGGAAGAGTTTGGCTTTATCATTTTCATAACTGCCCTTCAAATACTGGAGGCAGCTACCTCCCCTTAGCCTCTACATTTTCAGAATAAGCAAGCTCAGCTCCTCCAATGACTCCCTCTAAGTTCTCTAGGTCCTGTATCAGTATAATACAAATGTGTCTGTCTCACAAACTGGATATTATTAAAAATTATA
>NW_010333670.1:0-30030 GCF_000700745.2 Antrostomus carolinensis
TATATATATATACATAAAAGAAAGTCCTTTGGTTTGATTTGATAATGTTAACAGAGTATCACAGGTATAAAATAAAGTTTTATGTAAAGCTAAATATTAAATGTTCAATACTTAATATTGAATATTATAGTCATTCAGTATCATTGAGGTAACAATTTTGGTTGATTTTTTTCAGAATTTCTGCTGTGCAAAAGACTTGATTTTTTTGTTTTGCATCAAAACTGTGGAAAAAAAAACAAACAAAAAAATGCAACCCATGGAGTAATGTCATTCCAGGAACATTTCCTCTTGAAAGGATATTCCTCCTGTAACTGAAAACAATATCTATATAATTTGCATGAAAAAATCCAGTGCTCCACACATTAGAGAATACAAAATTACTTTGTAAGTATGTTAAGGGGACCAGTTGGGGATTTCCTACAAAAATGATTGTCAGAAAGTGAATTTTTGTATATACTGTTTTGACAAAATTTTCCACCAGACAGGTTTCTCAGACCTGTAACATAATTTATTGTCAAAACCAGAAGGAAAAAATCTACTCAGTGCATATGGAATACCAAGTTCCAGAGCAAAAAAATAAGGAACAGGTCTGATTTCAAAGCCTTTCTTTGTCTTTACTCACTATATGGTGCAAGCACAACTGCAGGACAAATACAGCTACTTCCATTTAAAAAGAATGGTGTTTTCTCTATTCTTGTTGAGCACTGAACTCAAGGAAACCAATGGACAAACTGAGTGAGAAAACTAGAGCACTGTAGCTGTTGTGAATAATATCTTCTCGCATATGTTGTCTTCTAGGTGGGGGAAGCAGAAGCAGAGGACAATAGGATGTTTTCGCCTCTGATGTGATTGGAGAGTCCGTTAAATTCAGTGTCTCTGTAAACTCACTGATTTCATCCTGCATTGCAGAGACATGAGAAATAATTTGCTGAATTTTAAGTTTCTGTAACAGATCATTTTAAATAATTATTTGGGTCAAGATCTGTGTTTGTGCTGTAAAGTGCATATGCATCCATTTCTATCCAGGACATGTTTAACAGAAATAAAGCAACATTAATAAATAATAAAGCAACTGGAACAGGCTGCCCAGAGACGTTGTGGAGTCTGGAGATGTTCAAAACCCACCTGGATATAGTCCTGTGCCACTTGTTGTAGGTGAACCTGCTCTGGGAGGGGTGTTGGACTAGATGACCTCCAGAGGTCCTTTCCAACCCCTACTATTTTGTAATTCTGTGACTAATCTTGAATTTAAGACACCCTCCCGGAGGCTTACTTTTAACAGATTACATGAAGACTGTCCAATCCAGAATATTACATAGTTGGGTTAAAGCATTTTTCTGTAATGTAGACATTATGGTTTCAGACTTCAGAAGAGGATGGAGTCAGGTCTTCCACTTCCTGAACAAGTAATCTAAGCAGTTTGCCTTTAGGGAAAGGGTTAAGGAAACACTGATTAGATATATGATGGCATTGGACTCTGCTAACATGAAGTCCTCTGTCCTGCTGTTTGGAATCAGTCATTTGAACCAGATTGGTTGTACTGTGGAGTCAGGCAATTAGTTTTCCTGGGGGGACTTCCTCATGCAGGGCTTTTTAGGAGAGGAAGCTTGTCATTTCAGTAAGGTAGAGATCAGCTTTTGCAATGAACCAGTTAACATTTTATATTTGAAATGAAAAGTTAAATTAAGTAGGCTCCTTCTATATGTCTGAAGCTACAAAGTTGTGTTCATGCTCCTCCTTAGAATCACAAAAATGTTATGCAAAACTTGGGCTGTCACCTTGTCTTTGGGCTACCTTTTTAAGATAATGAGAAATGCTTGATTACACACTTCTGAGCAGAAGGGAATTCCACATTTTCTTTCTGAGTGAACACAGGCACATAATTTTCAACTCTATTCAGGAGCTTCATCGATAGAGAGTGACAGAACCTCAGACATGACCCTGCTTCTAGAGTTTAATCTAATGCTGCCTCCAGCTCTATTCTGCTTGTAAGACATTTGTTGATTTTTCATGTGTGCCTTATTCTATCAATTGCATATAATATTTTGCCTTAGACAGCCTAATCTGAATCTTCCTACTACCCTGTGTTGAGTGTCAGGTGCTTACTACTGAAAATGGTAAAGAATTATTCAACAGACCTCACACTGGCCAAAATCTGCTTCTGGCCACCTCCCACATGAACATTTGAGCTGTACTTGATCTGCTTGAAAAGCATGTGATTTGACATCCAGTTTCTTCTTCCAGTTTGACTTCCCAATACCCCACTATGTTTTAGAACAAACCACCCAAGATAACATCAGGTTTTGGTAGAAAATGATGCAAAAAAATTTTCAGCTTTTTCTTATTTGGGAAATGACACCACATCATTGCCATCATTTCTTCCTTTAACATCTATAAATGAAAAGAAGACTCTTGGGGCTGTGAGATACTTAAAATTTATTATATTGCATTTCTTTTAATCCATAGGCTTAGTCTGGGGCATTCCTCTCACCCTAAATTGGCACAGGCTAGGTTATCTGCCCAAATGCTGGCACCTGCGCTCAAGAGTCAGTATCTTTGATTCATGAAGCTTTGGCTTTGATACAAGCATCCAGTTACCTCTTGCACTGGGGATCTGGCACAACCCCTGTTGGTACTTCCATGAGGACATACAATGTTCCAAGCCTCCCCCACTGAGTAGACAATTCCTTAGCGAGGCAGGCTTTCCAAACACATTGTTTCAAAGAAATGAATCACTCATTCGTGAAAAATGAAAAAAAAAGAGCACAAATACCATCAAAGCAAATTCAGGGGTTTGCCGCCCACATCACTGACATCATGCTGCCAGCTAGAGAGCACTGAATAGGACTCCTTACAGAGTCCATCAATGCCACTCTTTAAATGGCAATTGCCTGAAGGGGCTGCTGGTTTGTGATATGAGGTACTTCTTCCTTAGCAGGAGAAAGGCAGCAGAGTCTGGGATTTCAGTGCAAGTCTCCTCAAATGGCAACAAAACACACAGTCGCTTGGCTTGCCAGGATGTCTCTTTTTCAAAGGACTCTGCTCTGGTTTTGGAAGGCAATTAATTTATACTAGGATGATTTTTTTTTTTTTTTTTAAAGGAAAAGACCTGTCTGATCATCAGAAAGAACTTCCCTTATTAAACTGGAGATTAGTTGGATAAGAGAATCAATGAGGGCTTCTTATCATTTATGGACCAATTAAAACAGACCCAAGTGAGGCCTGTCCAAGCTAATCCCAGAGCTGGTGTGCTGGGGCGTGTGATACATGGATGCACTGAGCTGCCTGGACCCGAGCCAGTTCACATCTGATGCACTGTTCCCACATCAGACAGTGCTGTGCCCAAGCTAATAAGCCCTGCCAAGGAAAGGCAGTGACAGTTCACTGTGGCAGAGTGCTGTGTTAAATGTACAGTCTGGATTTAACGGCATGAGTTTCCACTACTTGTAGGATTTCTACCACAGGTCTTTTTTATGGCATAGACAATTTTTCAGTAATTCTGTACATCAAAGTCTTTCACATCTCTGCATATGTTTATAGATGATGCTCTTTTGTCCCACAACATTGCCTTTCCATTGCTTTTCCTCTTCTGTCCCACAACATTGCCTTTCCATTGCTTTTCCTGTGATACTCTGTCTTTTTTTTTTTTTTTTTTTTTCTACTAAATACTCTTTTTTTCATGACAAATGACTCAAGTTTACCTGTGATGATCCTTGTTTCTGGAACATCTCCTACTTTTTTCGTAGGGAGCAGCTTCTCCACACATCAGATCTGCTGTGATGCTTGTGAAACTTCAATCAGTTAAGGTGGCCTGGTAAGCAAATCAAGATAGTTGGGTTATAATAAAAGAAAAAAAAGTGAAGCAGCAAAGGTTAAGAATTTGTAGTCTTATCATCGTGTGGTGTCACTTCAGCTTCAGTTCCTACTTGCCTCTGATTACATCTGTACATTAGCTACTCTGTATTTTTAAAGCAAGCAATACTTACCCTGATGTATAATCATAAAATCACAGAATCACAGGATGGTTTGGATTGGAAGGGACTTTAAGATCATCTACTTCCAACCACCCTGCCATAAGCAGGGACACCTTCCACTAGACGAGGTTGCTCAAACCTCATCCAACCTGGCCTTGAACACTTCCAGGGAGGAGCAGCCACAGCTTCTCTGGGCAACCTGTTCCAGTGTCTGACCATCCTCACAGGAAATAATTTCTTCCTAATAATGCACAAAACAAGGGGACATTGACCTGCCTGGGGATTTGGGGCACTACAGCAATTAAAAACCCTAAAAAACAGAAATTGAGACTGTCAGAAATGATGTTTTGCTGATCCAGAGTAGATGGATAAAATGATCAATGATGTCTTTCCTTCCTGTAATGTCTGCTAGGCAGTTCAAATTTATAATCAGCATAGGAAAATGTTGCATATCATAACCATATGGCACTGAGAATACACATTATTGTACAGTAGCACTGCACTAACTTAAGGTCTGTCACCACTTCCATTATGGGCCTCTGTTTCCAGCAACAAGAAACTTTCACACAAGCATTTATCCTAAGCTGAACATGATCTCTGACAATACAGGTTTTATATCTATACATGTCTTTAAACAGTATTTTATTTAAATAGCTTGTTTATTATTTCATAACATAAATTTAAAAAGGTTTCCGTTTTCTCCCTCATTGTTCAAAATTCATTTTATTTAAGACAAAAAAACTCCATGGTTTTGGAAATGTTTAAGCATATTTTATCTGTTATGGGCCACTTTTCTGACTGAAAACAGTCATTTTTACAAGGATATATAGAGATAGGGTGAGGGTAATAGTTTTAAACTGGAAGAGGAAAGATTTAGATTACATATTAGGAAGAAATTCTTCACTGTGAGGGTGGTGAGACACTGGAACAGGTTGCCCAGATAAGTTGTGGATGTCCCCTCCCTGAAAGTGCTCCAGGCCAGGCTGGATGAGGCTTTGAGCACCTGGTCTAGTGGAAGGTGTCCCTGCTCATGGCAGGGTGGTTGGAACTAGATGATCTTTAAGGCCGTTTCCAACCCAAACCATTCTATGATTATATGATTAAGCATCTAGTGAATTTAAAAGCTATTCTATAACTATGTGTATATATGTATAGTTATATTTACATTGATAAAAAGCAACAAAAATGGAGCCATATCTATTTCTATGGGACCTCAAAGTTTTCATGGAGTTATTCTACATAAGGCTGGTCAGCCTACTCGATCCTGTCACAAGAAAGAAAATACTTTTTATTCTCCACCTGTATCAAAGTTTGTGTCCTTTTTTGCACCTGTCTTAGCTCCTCCAATCAGCAAAACTGGTATGTTTCCACCAAACTAGAAGCAGCTTTCTGGCACTGTAAATTTAGGGAAAAATCTGCAGTGGATCCACAAAGGTCCTACAATCCATCATAGACATTATGCACAGTGCAAAGGTGGCATGTCCTGTGGAAAGGGCTTCTCTGATTTCTGTGTTGGATAATCTCTCCATGACTAGAGGTAAGCATATCCCACCCTCTGCATGCTCACAGGTTCAGTGCTGAGAGTAGCCATCACTCAGAAAGGTCATGCCAAGGATAAATTAGCCCCAAATTAATGAAGAATTGATGGAAATATTTCTCCTATAAAATCCTCTTTTGATTCCCAGAGACACAAAGGCAGCTACAGCTGAACCCAAGGGAGCTGCACACGCACCTCCCCAGAAAGCATCAGGAGGAGGAAGGTGTTCAGCCCTAAGCCCATCTCATAGAATCGTAGAATGGTATGGGTTGGAAGGGCCCAAATCTCATGGAAAGGGCCTGTTGTTCTCATGGGAGAGGACTATTTCTTTTTTTCTGCCCCAGACTAGTCTGAGAAGTGGTCAAAGCAGTGTCTAGAAAAGAAGAAGAAGGAGGTCTATCTGACCATCCCCCTTACTGTTCTCCCAGCCTCCAACTGCTTTCAGCTCAGCGTTTTCCTAAACTGGATGTGGTTTTTTATGTACTCATTAATTTTCAATGGATTTTAGTTCCATGAAGTTGCAGAGTCTCTCCTTTAATCCATGCAAGATTTTAATATCCAGTGCCATTCCTTTGCTGTGGAGTACAGCATGTTTTTGTTAGTAGTTAGTATAAGTGGATGCTGGCCCACGACTTCAATGTGCCTCAGCAATGCAAACAACAACAATAATAGCATTACTTGGCAATAATTTTCAATGTCCCTGAGATTATTTGTTCTGATGGTCAGGGTCATTTTCCTCCCAGTCAAAACTTTATCCCCATGAGGCAGCTGCCTGATTCTTAGTGACGTTTTTGTTTTGTTTTGTTTTGTTTTTTCCACACACACACATGAAAAAAAAAAAAAACCACATAAAACTGGAGTATCTTTCTCATCAGAGCATGCAGGGGAATTGTCCATATGATCCCAAGCCTATGCATAGATACCCGTGGGCTATATCCCCATGAGCCCATAAAGCAGATCAATAGGATTGAATCTGTAGGAGAGAAACATTTGTTGCTGAAGCCCTACATCCAGACCCTGCAGCACTCGGGAGAGAGAGGGAGGGAGGGAGGGATCCTGTGTCCTGACTCATCTTGGAGCTGGAGTTCACTGGGTGAGCTGCTGGAGCACATCTACCCATTTACTGTCATCCAGCACCTGCTCTCCAAGACTATTCTGAAATGCAGAGCAAGGCAAAGAAAGTGGGGGCAATCCAGATGTTTGGTCCAAAAGCTCACTCATAGCCCTAAATAAAACAGTAATGCAGACACAGCTACGCAGAGCAGGGGAGCAGCATGGCTGAGGAAGTCTAATCAGGCAAAGAAGGCACCCATGCTGCTTCTCCTGAGCTAAATCACTGGGATCCAGTCCTCTACCTCTGCACAGCTCTGCTCTTCACTGCACAGATACACACAAGGTGACAGTGGCTCTGCTCTCTCTCTCTCTCACACTTTCACTCTTAAAGAAGCCACATCAGTTGGTGAAACCTGGCAGAGTTTCATCAAAGTCAACAGTGTCTACCTGGGGCTGAATATCTGGGCTTTTATTTAACAAAAGGAAAAAGATGGAAGTTTCTTAGTAAAAAATATGCAAAATGCTACAAGAAGAAAGAGTTCTTCAAGGAAACATATCGTAGGATAGTTGACAGGATTTTTCTGGTTTGTGTTGTTGACCATCCTGATGAAACAGAAGAGTTAAGAAGGAGAGTTTAGTGTAGCTGGTAATGGAGAAACACAGAGAGGTAACTCTTTCACTACACTGTTTTGACTGAAAGACCCACTCTTACATCATCACAACTCTGGGATTTCATTGTATCAGGAACTAAATTCTGTGCTTCCTTTTACCTCTGCTGAATGCTTCCCCACCGTGCAGTTGTGATGGTTTAATCTCTCCTTCTGTTTTGCGTTAAAAAAGTGAATCAAACAGCATAAGTTATCAAAGATGCAAACCTGACCCCCTGCGACTATATTACAATGTAGCACCACCTTCTGGCTATGGAGAAACTCTTGGTGGCTACTTTACCTTTTTCTATTTTAATGGACATCTGTTTCTTAATTCCTTTGTTGCAATTTAAAATGAAAATATGGTGATTAGTTTTCACGGCTGAAGCTATTATAGCTATAGATGTTTTTAATAGCAGCTGCTATTTTTCAAATAGAAGGGAGATTTCTAACATGAAGCAGTTGGAATTGTGTATCTCAGCCTTTATTGAAGCAGCAATGTGTATGTTCATTTTTTATGATCCGTAATCACATGCTGATCCTGGGAAACATGCCACAAGGGCCCACATATGTAAGTAGTGGCAGCTGAAAGTGCATAATTCATGAGGGAAACATCAGGATCGGAGGAAATGGCATAAATAGCTGATTGACTTGACACTTCTTATATTTTTTCCACTATTTATTTCCTTTTAAAGATGTGAGTTGCTTTTTAAAAAAGAAATGTGTAGACTGCCAAGTCATAAGGTTCTCTAGGTCACTTATTTGTTTCTCTGAAAGCAAAGGCATTCTTGTGTTTTCATTCTGATTTAATTAGAATGGCTTTTTTACAGTATGTGGTCTTTGTTCTTCCATGTCTCTACTCTTCCACAGTTTTATTCAACCCTATTGTATGTCCATTTTGAAGCAGAAAGGGCAGTCGAAACAACTTCATCTCAGAAGGAAATCCTATAAATACCGTAATTGCTGTGGAGTTTAATCTGGTTTCTTAACCTTTAATTCAGTTTGGATAGGTCTTAGGGCACAAAAGAAACAAATTGTCTATTTCAGCTAAAGGCTTCATTTGGCACAAATCTGGACAAGGCTTAATGATAAAAGAAATGTTTTAAATGGAGAGACATTAGATGCTGCCCAAATTTCAGCTGGAAGAAAGAAAGAAATCTCACAATTATAAAGGCAAATTTAGTCACATCCAATCTCTAAGTACATTTTGTAGAAATATCACAAAAAACAACGTTCTCAGGGTATTTCTACTGGAAATAATGTGAGAAAGAACATTCTCACATTACTTCCAGTCAAAATGCCATAAAAATCCACAGCTGATAGCAAGCATTCTCATAGCATGTTAACAGGAAAGACCTCAAGAAAACATTTTCTCATGACATTTCCTCTGGAAGAGGGTGGAGCTGGAGAGCGCTGCCCTACTCTACTCCCACCAGCATGGGAATGTCTCAGGGGTGAGCTCTCCAGTAGGAGCTGCAGGAGAAGGATCGCAGAGGACATGGAGAGGCAGGAAATATGATGAGGTTTCCTTCACAATGAGAGCAGTTGCAAGGGAGGAAAGACTCCTCCATCCAAAAGAAAGCGCTAGAAGGAAGGTCACACATAATTCATAGCTCAGAGTACATCAAGGATGAAATTATTTTTACATCAGTATTTTCAATATAATACCATTAAAGTGATGATGGAAAGAAAGAGGGAGAAAGAAAGACACTTTGATTTGTATTATTTTAAAAAAGATTTTATGTGTAGACTCTCTGTGGGGTTTTTGTCCTGAAAAATTTGAATGTGGAATCAAGTCCTCTGCACAAAGTCACACTGATCAACTGAAAGAAATGAAGTCTCAGCATGCTCAGAGAAGAGAAAGAGCCATGATCCTTGCTAAGGCAGTGGGATCAAGTCATAGGACACCCAAGCTAACTTGTCTGCTCTCATTTGCCTTTCTTACATCACTCTGGGCAGAGGACTAAATCCCCTGTTCCCACTTTCAGGAGTCCCCTAGTTCTCTGGGGATTTACAAAGTCAGTGATCCTCATTTCCAGTCCCTCTGAGAGGTATTTCAATAAGCAGCACAGGAAGCAATCATTCCAGCTTCTTTCTACCATCTCCCTATTGTACTTCAGCTGCCAGATGGAAGCAATGACCCCAAGAAAGGGCAGGACAACTCAGTCTTTTTGAACTCTTCAGTCCATTTTCTGAGACTCACCTGTTAGACATAGAAGAACAGAAAAGGTTGCTTCCCCTAAAGGGTCATGGATGGGGGAATCCTATGTAAATAAATACAAGAAGGACAATGTCATCAACTGAAAATAAGGATCCACCCTTTCTTCATAGCCACAAGCATATGTCTCCTTCCCAGAGTGAATTGCTTGTTATTCTATTTTTACCTATCTTACTGAGAGGATAAGTTTATCATTATACCTGGAGGATTGAATAAAATGTCAGATGAATGTAACACTTTCTGAATAATTTTCACAAAGATCACACTTTTTGCCAGGGTTAAGTGTAACTGTGGAACAGCTAAAATGCTTCTTACGTAGCTTCTAATGCCACAAGGTGCTTTCAGCTATCTAAACATCAATCAAACTGTTTTCAGTTTATAGCTTCTCTCAGCTTCCAAAATCTGTGATCTGATTGACATGGCTACTCCTCCTGGGTCTGGCATTCCATTAGCTCCCTTACAGCAAGACAAATGCTTTTTTTGTTTCTGCTGTCATTCCTCCTGTCCTACAGATTTTTCTTATGCTTAATACTAGGCTAACTCTTTTATAGACTGCAGAAAAAAAAGACACACTGCTCTGTGAATTTTCTCTAGCCATGTCTTACATCACATGTCCAGAATCAGTGCATCAAAGGTTCTTTTTAAATCCAAGCTTTTCCATAGTTTCCCTAAATTGTTTTTCTCCTTTCTTGCTTCATTTTTCTTAAACCAATGTGTGCAGCGTAGAGAGCAGCATCTCTTGCCTGGACGTGGGGTGTGGAGGTAAAAGTGCTCTGCCTTTAACAAGTCCATGCTGTTCTTGAACAGGAGCAGAACATGCTGAGCTGGCTGAAGACTGACCACTGCAAGTCTGAGACTTGGTCACTGAGATTGTACAGCATGGGGTAGGAAGGCATCATATACTTATTTACTTACCCTGCTAGATAGTTCCTACATGTTTTAAATCAATAGGAAAATAACTTTCCGACTTAAAATTCTCCTCATGTACCAAGAAGGTAGATACATCTACTTGAATATCCAAACTCTGCCATTAGCCACTGATATGTCCTTCAGATGAAAATAAGGAGCTCCCATAGTTGACAGACACAGATGATCTGCTCTGAGTAAAATCTTATGCTAATGCCTAAAATTAAAGATTGGTTGAAATAAAGCAAGAAGAAAGGGAATTTGATGAACTAGATGGACCACTTTTCTGTATGAAAAAAACCTTTAAGATGGAAAATGAAAGTTTTATCCATGCTATACATATACTGACATATGTACATATATCAAGCAATCACTGTACTGATAAAATACACTATTTTTGTTATGAAAACAAATAAAGTAATGGTAATATAAAATGTTGCTACATGATATACACGTATCGTATAAATTTTCAGATTTGAATTATCTTACAAGTCATTCGTTCAGGTTGCAGAAAAAAGAAAATTCAATATAAAAACTAGCAAATGTGTTTAATGGTCAACAAAGCAACTCTTTAAGACTGAAATATGTGGCTTTTAGAACTCTTAAAACCACAGAATTTCTACATACCTAATGGATTCACCCATAGACATGTAACGAGTAACCATATCACTATTGGAAGTTACATTTCTTTGTTTTAGTATTTCAGATGTTCAACTGCTAAAAATTGTTGGGCAGTCCAAGTTCTTTTAGGAATAACAGTATTCCACTTTTTTGCTGCATAAACAAAATTAAACCGAGAGCAGAAGTTCATCATGTTAATACTATGTATAGGATGAGGCACTTCCTGACTACTTAAATTTACTGTCTAGGCTGTAAATAGTGACTGCCAAATGAAACTGCACTGCCCCAGTTTTACAGATGGGGGAGGGGGGGTGTGTGAAAAAAATACAACAACATAGAGGTGAGGTGTCTTATTAAATGTAATGGAGATTCAGAATTCTGGAGTTTGTTCTGCAGAGCAGTAGGCCAAGAATAGTCCAGGTTTCTTTCAGTGTGTGTGACTTAATAAAAAAATGTGTGTGGGAATAGACATAGTTTTCGATGACGCGAAGTGTTCTTTATTTTAAAGTATTTGAATCCTCAGCAAAACTGTATAAATGAACAAATAAACAAAAAAACCCCTTGCCTGAATTGTATCTCTGATTTAGGTGCTGTTTTCATACTCACATGTTCAAGTATGAACAAACTAATAGGAATCTATCTCTTTGCAAAAAGAGTACAGGAGTAAAATCTTTCCTAAGGTTTCCAAACGGCCTTTTCAAGTCTGAGTTTGTTTATTTGCTTGTTTATTTTAAGTAAAACTCCTTACAATGCCATGCTGGTATTTTTCCTGCTGCATGAAGTGACAGATTTAAACTTTTAAAACGGAGAAAGCCATTCCTGACAGTTTTCTACCTATGAAGTAGCAGCCAGTGTGTCAGTTATACACCGCTTGGGGCACAATTCTTCCATTTATAATTAGAGCTTATTTTGTACAGAATGAAGTGGTGGTAGACAATAAAAGTAGATGTGTATACAGACATGGGTATATATCTCCTCTAGAGTGTTTCAACACAAAGTTCTCTGCCTTTGTAGCAAGGGAATAAACCCTTTGACTTTTCAATAATCTCATTTGGCTTTAGAGGGGCTTTGGTACAGTGCTATCTGCATGGACTTTTAGGGATGGGGTCCTAAAATCATCTGCAAGGTGTCTAAGAAACTCCCACATAATTTTAAAAGGCTGACATCATTCCCATTCAATTCCCTCATATGTCACTAAAGGGACACCACTTCCAGAAATGCCATTACTAAAATATGAATCCAGTAACACTTGATTAAATAATTCTCCTTCATTAAATGGCTGAGATAAAAAAAGAACACTTCTAAGTGCAACATAATCATATTAATAAGAAATAGAAAGACAGGAGGAAGCTGTTTGGAATTTAAACCAAAGTTACTGAATACTGTTTCTTCAGTATCTGATGAGCTCTGATTAACAGTATAAAATTGTCAAATGGAAAAAATCCTGCTAGAAATGATGACTGCAGGCTTAGTGATGAATGTCTCAAGAATATCTTGTCTCCATCTTTCCAGGCATAGCAGAGCTGTGTACTGTGCAGCCAGTGATCTGTCTGTTGGGGAATTCTTTACCTCTTGTTTAATTACCCAGATCATCTAGCCACACCATTTAATATTTCAGTTGCTGCTCTTCATGTCTTTCTTTTGTGGTCACTAAAAAACTTTTGTACAACATTCTATGTTCCTTTCCTTTTGGATTCATTACTGTAATGAGAGTAATTCTTCATTAAATTTTTGACAAGTCTAAATTTTCATTCACCCATTACTTCACTGACAGCAGAGGGACAGATCATGGGAACACTTTCTCAGCAGTGTGCGGGCAGGGTCTGTATCCTGGCAGTGCAGATAGCTTGTCAAGATGAGGCTGCTCTGACATGATTAATGCAAGCTCATGTTGCTGAGCAACCTTAATGAAGCTAAGGATAATCAACCCACCACTTGCACAGATCTCTGGACTTGTACTTCCCCATGTGTTTTCTGTCATCCAAATCCTACGCTGTATGAAGGTACCTGAATTAGCCCAGGAATGTGACATAAAGGAGCCAACAGAGAAAGTTAGAGAAACTGATTAAAGGATTTAAGATTTCAAAGGCCATGATCCATCTGGATTGGTTGTTGAAGAGGGTGAGGGTGTCCAGAGATGGCAAAAGAAGGATCCCCGACCCTTCTGACCCTTTAGTGAAAAGAAAGGATGAGAAGGCAAACGTTGCGTTCATTTGTTTATTTTTCTTTGTGTGATTTGGACAAGGGGAAGGGAATAGAGCTCTCTGGGTGGTCCTGTAGCTAGTTTCCTCATGAAACTGGAAGAAGGCTCTTCTTTTAAGCATAGTTGTGAATCGGGGTGGAGGGAAAGATTAGAGAATCAAGTTTCTCTGTCTTTGTAAAATAAACATTTTCCTCTACATTTCTTCCTGAATGCTCCATGGTTCTGCTAAGATATCATCAGATAATTCAGGAATTAGCTTGCTGGTAAAAGCTCCCTTTTCCATATTCGTCAAGGTCCAGAGACCTATCACTGAAAGACACAGAAGAGCTGTAGTTGGCCTTTCGTCATTTTGCCCAGGTATGCTTGTGGTGCAGTGACCCAATATAATCTAAATCCTGCTAGAAATGGGGTTTTATTGACTAACAACAACAACAACAACAACAAAAAAGCACAGGATTAATTTCCCCTTCCTGGGAATTTTTTTCCATTTACAAAATTACCACAGCATGCCTGTGCCTCACTCACCAGAGAGGTAGCAGTGCCCCAGCAGTGTCCCATTCCTGCCCAGTATCCCCTCCAGACTCACCCAAGCTCTCCTTTTTTATTATTCCCGCCATTCTAGAACTCTCAGGTAAATAAGGTGCTTCTTGTAATAGAAGTGGGTCAGCATCTTCCCTGGCACAAGCACTGCTGGGAATGTGGCAGTCCAGGGGGACAAGGCCAGCCTGGTGAACACACTATACACAGTGTCATGCAGAAAGACGAGGGTGAATGCCTAAGTCTCACAGGTGAAGGCAGTAACAGCATATGTTAGTGAGACCAGCAAGGACCAAATGAGGCATGTTCATCCCTGCAATTATTCAGTGAGTGCCCTGTAGTATATAAATGTTGCAGAGCCCAGCTCAGACCTGGCAGATTTTCAAGGGCAAAGATATTCCCCTTGTATATGATTCATTAAACCTGTGGGAAAAAAGCCATGTGAATTAATACTTTGATTCCCGGGGGTTCTCACTGTAAATATTCAGGCTCTTTGAGGAGGAGGTTTTGGTCCAAATGTAGATGTGTGATAGATACAATGGCATGTTTCCTTAAGAAACTGAGTTCTGCCATCCCAAGAAGAAAGCCAAGTGGCCTCACAGATTCCACTTCTTCTTGGGCTTGGGCTTCTCATGCTAAACACTAGGAAAACAAATCATTCTGCATAACTTCAGCTCTCAAAGGTTTTGGTGTGGGAAACCATTTTACGTCATGGATTCTTTTTTGTATATGTGCATATTATGTATCCTGGCACTCAGTGTTTGTAGTGTGACACAGAACTTTTTGTAGTGAAATGTGCTTGTTGAGATTTAAACCTTGAAATTTGATTACTTTTTCTGGAGTGTCCTTCAAAAACGGTTTGGGATTATACAGACTTCAGAATACTCATCGTATGCTATGGCAACAGTAGTCTCAGGCACATTAGGAAACATTCATCATCTATTTAATTCCATGTAGATCCACTGACTTTAGTAAAATATCACCAGTTTACAGGAGGAACAATTTTGACCAGCTGTGTTAAAAGGCTTGCAAAATGGCAAGCAAATAATTTCATGAAGAGCCATTGTGCTTGCAGTTGTATAAACACGTGATGTCTATAAATCACTATATGTTATACAGCAAAAATCTTGAGCGTATAGATCATTGTGACACTCCGTGAAACAGCATAACCACTGTTGTTGTCTTGGTAGATGAGTCAATGTTGAGTTGTTCATTCCCTCCTGCTGCTGGATAAAACCTTTTCCCAGGAATATAAATATCACATGTCTATGTGTGAAGATTATGAAATGCAAAAATTTGTGAGTGACTCTATTTAACATGAAAGAAAGATTTTGAAATGCATCCGTAGACCATAAAGGACTTTAGCGCAGCTTTTTAATGAAATCAAACAAATTGTTTCATTGGAAAATCAAAGTAAATCTTTCATATTTCTTCCTCTTTGGGTAACAGAAACCATGCATCTTGTTTAAGGTTAGGGAGTATGCCAACAGCAGAGCTGTGAAGGCAGTGCAGGTATCACTGTTTCCAGTCACCTCAATAATCAATAGAGAGAGCAGCCTGTTGCACGGTGTTGCATAAAAACTGAGGACACATTTATGAGTTCTGTTTAACTGCAATTCAAATGAGTCATGGACACTTGGTCCTCAATTCCTAATTCTGGAAGCAAAAATAAACACTTATTTGAAGCCACTCTTTAAAAGTAGCCTCAAACATAGTAACCATAGCTAATTGTAAAATGACTCTTTTATTTATTGACAGTTTGCATAGTTCAGAGAAGAATTACTGGTATCACAGACCTTTTAACCAGAAACAAGCATGCTCAAGGAAGACAGCTGTTTTCAGAGTGTCAGCTGGGAAAAATGCCCCAGCCACTTCTTATTTGATGAACAAACATACTTTCTTGATTGTCTGCACTCATATCCATCTGTCGGGATGGCATGATGCCCAGGCAGAAGCTGGCCAAAACTTTTGCCTGGGGCATTCACATTGAGCAACAATAGGTTTAGATGGGCAGTATGCGTAACACTGCACATAAAATGTCTTAAGCTTCTTTTTTGTGCCAAGCATGGCACAGGAGCTTGGAAACAAATGTCTCCTCATATATCATTTGACATTACTGAGTCCCCAAAAGCAAATAGTACCTAAAAAATCCATGTTCTGGGGTCACCACTACATCAGATATACAAGTGGGTATCGGACTCAAAGTGATTACCTGGTTAGAGAATAATATCACAGATGATGCACACTGTGTGACAAGATGGTTATAGCCACTACTTGCAAGGACAAATGCTAACTACACAGCAGGGAAATCTACTTTGGAAGCACCGAGCCAGCTGCTATCTCAGGCAAATGGTCTTCATTTCCTGGAAAATGTGCAGTCTACGAAAGGATCAGAACCTGGTTAGTCAGCAGCTGAAGGGATGTGCAGAGAGACAGTAACGTGAAATTTTTAAAAAGGACACATTTGCATGAGAAATAATTAGAAGACAAAAGGAGAAGAGAACTCGTCACACTGCATAGATTATCTTTGTAGATAGCTTTGATGGAGATGAGTTAAAAGCATTAATACAATAAGAAAAGCATATGTAGATGTGATACCAGCATTTTTAAGATAGAATTTTAAGATAGAATTACAAAGCCTTTTTCTCTTTCAACAAACCCATGGGGCACGGCTATTAAATTTTAAAGCTACTTCTATTTTAACAAAATCTAGAACTAGATACTTTTGAAATGGAGAAATGGATTCACATAGAGTAAGGCAGGGTGACCTCTTTCCTGTAATCATGTTCTTGGTCCACTGACATTAAACATTTCTCTGAGACTTAGCAAACTCTACAGAGTGGAGGTTTAGCAGTCTCCTCCTTGCCACCACCTCCTCCATGCCTGGCTGTCTGCGCTTGGTTCTTCTCAGCAGTGTCTTAATCTCCGAGTCTCAAACTTCTTTTTGTAAACTGTCACTGGCTTTATTCTTAACCATCTCTTACTCTGTAGAAGTTTGTTCTAAATTATGCTTATAAGACCTAACTTTAATAGTCTGTGCACATCCTGTCACTCCTTCCTCCATAGAGTAGGAAAGGACCCTTTACAGCAACTGCAACAAGAGGGAAAGCTTGCCTCTTTGTTACTCAGTTGCTGATTTAGGACAAATCAGAACACATTCAAAGTAGCAAGCAAATAAAGAAAAGAAATTGAACTCTTAACATATTTAAAGATCTCTAAATAATGTAGTTAAGTCAGCAAGGTACTTTTCTTTATTCCTGTAGTTCTTACATTTGTTCAGTACATGTGAAGGGAAAGTTAATCTGTGCCATATTTCCAGGAGAGACAGAAAAAAAGAACCTGGAAATTTTCTAAAAATGAATACTGTGCTTCTGAGTCCAAATTTGATTGCTATATTTCTATTTAACTTATTTAATTTCTCCAAGGTGTAGACATACTCTTTCACAGCATACATATAGAAATAGTATTCCAATTCTGAACTTCTAAAAGTCTCCAGGTTTTTGGATGCTTGAGAAATTGATCTGGAAAACTTCTGTGAGAGTAAGTAAAATTTTGACAAAACAGTCAGATGAAAAATATCTCTTTTTTTAACTGAAATTTTAGTTTTGAAGATTTGATTAAAAATTCGGAAGTTTGAAGACTTATCTAACCATCAGCATGGTTTTACACTTCTGTTTCTTCTCTGGAAAACTGATCAATAGTACCAGTGCTTCTAGAAGCAAAAAAATAATTTTAAGTGTAACTACATAGTCATTATGTTGAAGTCTTTGTGGGTAGTTGTACCTTTTAAATTACTGCAGGTTTAACTGTAGCTTTTATTGTGTTTCCATGATTTTTCTTTACTGTGAATATCAGAAAACTGCTAACATTGCCACACCTAAATGTACTCTGTCTTTCAGACCAAGAGATGGTAAGTGAATCCAGGAAACTAGATTTCATGGTGATGTGAAGTTTTACTGAAATCAGTGAGGACTGACTATGTGCAAGTACATTTGGTTACTAGTTTGGTCATCATCCTAATTCAACTGAAGAAATATTAAGAAAAAACCCAGAGAGGAATACGTTCACCACACTGTTTTGCAAACATTTGTTTCAGCTCAGCTATATTTCTTGTGGATTTCTGGGATCTTGATCTTACATGGTGACAGGCACAACATAATGTTTTGATCACTATTTTAAGAAGTTAATTAAGCATTCTACTTCATTATGTACACATTCTTATACTACAGTTCAGTTTTCACTGTGTCTGAGTGCCTCCTGTGTGTACTACATTACACAACGTGATGGTATCGGACACTTGCAATTCTTTCATCCAGTCCCAAGAAGGAGTGTCACATGCATAATCACTAATTTACTCTGAGACATAATGGGTTTTTTTCTTGTTTTTATATATCAATATCTGTGTAGGTATATGTAAATACTGTTCTCTGGACTGTACAGAGAAGACTAGTTCAAATAAGTGAGCTTTGCTTTTGAAGGCAGCTGTGAAATTAGCACTAATCTGTAGTCCTGTAAATTGTAGTAATTTTGTTTATTTCACAGATTTGATTACCCAAAATTTTATTTCTGTGGTTTCCATGGCAAAATGTTCTACTGAAAAAAAAAAAAAATAGTCTGAGCAGCCCTGTAACAAAAAATCTCAGAGTAGTAGTTTGGCTACTCCTTGGTAAGCAATCTCTGCTGAGCTCTATTAGACATGAGTGGTGCTGCTCCTGCAGAGGTGTAGGCAACAAAAGGAGCCCAGAACCTCTTGAATAGCTTGTCCTTGAACTTCATCTTATACAAAATAGGAGCTGAATATATCGTGCACTGTCTTCTGGAATGTGGGCTCTTCTGAGCCTGCAGAGATAGCTCTAAATCTTTCAGAGGAGACTTGTTATGAAAAGACATTTTGGGAGCAATTTGCTCACAGACAGAGTGTTCAACTTGGTGAGTATTTTGGATGCTAAGGGAAACAAATTCATCTTTCTTTGGACAAAATCTAATTTACAACAACCTGCTTGAGCTTAAAATTTCTTGCTGAATTTTAGCATAGTGCAAATTCAAATAGTGAAGCCAAGTTCACTCTGATTCCAAGAAACTGCAGTTTCTTGGAAGTCAGGAAAATAAGCTTCTTCTATCAAAGCTGAAATATGCATTTCTGCATACATTTTCCTTACATATTTTCTGTCATTGCTGATTTCTACAATCAGTTAACTCATCTTTTACCATTATGCAATACAGATATATATATAATAGATAATTTATATCTAGATAAAGCCCATAATGGGTCTCATGAGCTTCTCTTAGGGATAGGTGTCCTTTAACTTGTTCCAATCTCAGCCTCATGTATGATAACTCAATTAATTGCTGCAGTACGAAATAACGTCCTTTGACTTTGTCAAAGTGTTTTTCCTCAGTTTTAGTTTCTTTTGGGTTTTTTTTCTACTTTGCTAACTTTCTGGCCACCTGACAACACTCTCTGATTATTATTCTTCACCCTCTTGAACTCTGCATTAAGATTTGCACACATGAGCAGTGAGTACAAACAAAGCACAGCATTTTGCAGTGACCTCCTATGTGAGTGATTGTGTCCAACATAACACAATGAAGAAGCAGACCCAGGGAATACTATTAAGACATAAGTAGTGTCTTCGTAATCGCTTCTTAATGGCTTCCTTTATGGTTAAATTAATTGTGTGCGCACTCAGATTTGTTTGTTTGGAGATGTACAAAGAAGACACTTTCAGCAGACAGTGGTTAAATTGGAGTATATCTTCAGTGCACATTTGGTTCCAGAACAGTCAGACAAAATGTTGAGTTAGTAGTGGCTGCTCAGTATAGAAGAAAATATAATAATTTTGGTTGGAGAGTTTATTTATTAACATAGAAATAAATCTCATCCCGTAGCTGTAGAAACAAATAAACAGAAAAGTATAATCTCTTGAAATTAGACTACGGACTATCTAGTTTCCCTGTAGCTACAACAGACCCGTTTCAGTAGCTATTAAGAAGAGATGCTCATGAATCTTGGTGATTTGTCAAATACAATCCTTTCCTTTTCTCAAAAAAATGAATATGAGACGCATAGATGCCAGCTGTGGCTCTGAATGGTGGATTTGCATCTGTGGATCTAAAAGTCACATCCTATAGCCCCAGGCAGCTTCACACCCCACACCAGGACCTTTTCTTTCCCCTCCTCCATGGAGCTCCAGATAAGGTAGTGCTTAGCTTATCTCTTTCAAGGCTCCTAGTTCTCCACCTAGTTTGTACTTAAAAGTAGATAGTACAAATTGCTTTTTGGAGATTTTGAGTCTAGAATTCTGCTTGTTGAGACTTAGTTGAATTTTAGGAGTAAGAAGCTGACTTTTGAGTCTTGCTCTGGATGTAATCAAGGTATTAATTATTATCATCATCATTAACACAATTTAACCACAGGGGGAAAAGCTATGTAATCTAAAACTACAATAATATAAAACCAGAGAGTGAGACAATTAAAGTAAAACATAAATGAAAACTGCAGCTGACAGTATTGTAAATAAAATATCCCAACCACTCTTCACCAATATATGTGTGTGTGTATGTGCATGCACAGAGATGATACCATACCTCACACAGGACTGTCATTGTCTATTCATTCATTAGAGGTAATTATTTTTAATTTTTGTCCCTACTGACCTGTAGGCAGATGGTTAGCATGAATACCATTTTTATCTGGACACCAGATCTGACCAGACCGCAATCTGTTGGGTTTGATCACTAAACTGGCAGCTGCATTACAGACCTGCTCTTTTCTGTTTTTGTCTCTGGGGACTGCAGATTGGATGCACTGAATGTGAACTTCTGCAAAACATGGGGCTTTTTGTCATTTTCACTTTGCTTTCTTTTTATGACCATCCGGTAAATGTCAGTACAGTTAAAAGCTGATTGAATAAAACCATACCAAAAAAGCAATTTTAGCTACAAAATTATTTTTCACTTATATAAAAAGCAAGAAACTAAATGAGGCTTTAAAAAGCAAACATACATGTGTATGCTAGTATGAAAAGGTAATTTACTGAATTCTAAGTTAGAGTAAAAAAAAATCTACATATGAACACTATTCCTATTATCTGAAAAAAAACAGAACAGTGTGTTGTAGGACACATTTCTGAAAGGGACCCAAGAACACAGTCATTTTTTCAATTCATTGGTTTACACATGGAAAACTTTTATGATCAATGATACCAAGCATCTCTGTATGACGTAATTGCATGATATACAAAAGTAGACAGAGATTTTTGTCTCAACCTTATGTCCTCAGTCTCACAAATACTTGAGAATCTGCATAACTTTAAACACGTGAGCAATATCCTTATGTTAAACACATTGTGTACACTATAGTTACTACATTTTTTCTAAGCATGTATGGAAATCTCAGTTGCATAAGAGTTATTTTTATTTTCTTTTGCTAGTCCTCATTTGGCAAAATTATCTAAAGCATAATGTCCCATAGCTGTAGAAACAAAGGCAAAAACATAATAGAAGTTCTGCCTGAATAAAGACTGAAATATCCTCTTTATCTGCCCTCTACTCAGATGAAATAGAAGAAAAAAATCTCTTTTAAACATACTGATTACTATGTTCAATTTAAAACTGTCAGAATAACTTAAATAATTTGTGTCTTAATGTAAAAAGCATCTATTGATCCCAGTAAGTAGTTGTCTTCCCTTTATAGGTTGCCAGTGATGTCAAATCCAGATTTGCTCTACTGTGGCTGTCTGATGTTTATCACAGGACAGGGATGCTTGTAAATACTTCTCACAACACAGTGAATTTCTCTTGTTAACAGTGGGCCATGCCATAAGTAGAATTCAAAGACAAGGTCTATAATCTTAAAGTACAACCTCCCATTTTATTTATACTTAAGTAACATTTAACTTTATCAAACTGTCATTTACCTTACATACTTTGAAAACTTATTTCTGGGTTCCAGTGCTGCATACATAAGGAAACAATAAAATTTAAATTAATTGAATAATTTAATTAAATAAAATTACATGTAGTTAAACGCCATCAGAAAGAATAACTTCTCAGACACCTTTTTTTTTTTTTTTTTTAATTTCCACACTGGTATATCTTTAACTGTGAGCCCATCAGATTGTTATGATTCCTCTAGTTTGACCTGGGAAAAGAAGCTGGATTTTTCTTTTGCTCAGGAGACTCCTTAAGCATTTTTCATTTTAATATCATAGATTAAAATGTATAAGCAGCATAAGGAACAGCACTCTACAGAGTCTTTTTTGTGTGTTACAGTCAGATGCACTTTCACTTAGTGCTCTCCCCTTGATGCTTTTCTGGCCAGTTGTACAGCTTCAGTAAGAGGGGCAGAGAAGATGCCAAATCCAGATCTTACACTTCCCAGGTACTCACTGTACTTCCTAGAGAAAAGACTATTTCTCCTCCTGTTAGACATCTGCCTCAGATGGGGAATCAGTTTGATGTAGGCTGGTGAGTAAATAGCTAACAAGAAAATGGTGAGTTTATGTATCTAGCTAGTGAGTTTACCTACCTAATTTTGCTCTCCTAGCTCTCTCTCAGTTTGTTATTTTTGTCATTGTTGTAAATGCTAGGTGCCAGAATTGCTTCCTTTATTGTAAATGGAAAGAAAGATTTATTTTTAGAAGGTGGTTTGTATCCCTTAACTCTCTACTCTACAAATCCAATTCTCTCTGGTCCTATACCATATGAAAGAATGAAAGATTCAGCAATGAGATTTCCCCATCCTCACTAACAATCCAGTGCAGATTGCTGGGTTGCATCGCAAAAACGTGTGTGAAATAATATAGGCAAAAATAGATGGCACAAAGGAATTTAAAGCTTCATTAAACATCATTGTGGTGATTACACTGGGGAACATGTGTGACAATGATTAATCTTAATGAAAATATTCTCTCTGTGATGGCAGAAATAGATCCATGTGAAAGGTTATTCACAGACCAGTCAAGACAGCACACACTCATTATGTACTGGACGATTGAACTAGTCCTGTGCTTTCAAAGCTGATTTTAAGGTCAGCAGTCAGCTTTAACAATGTATTTCAAGTGCTGGGGATATCTAAGATAGATAGACCTGTTATGAGAGTAGTATATTTCCAAGGATGGGCTTGAATGCCAAGAGCTTGTGCTGGTGGCATCAGAGCAGTGTAGCTGGACTCTCCCAGCCAGGTGAAGTGGTGCACACAGACTTAGCAGAAGATGCAAAGATATGTACTGACAAACACATTACAGTCACCCATATTCTGCTTACAGGATTTGGCATTGAGAGCCAGCAATCTTTTCCAATGTTCCAGCAAATCTTCAATACCTGCCAGCTTTTAAAATTCAGAAGTGAACCCTGCCTCTCCAGCTGCCATTTCCCAGGGAAACAGAAACATGTACTGACTCTGACACACACCCAGCTCATGTTGGATTTGATGTGTAAGTGCAGATAAGCTGGCCAGTGTGTGGACTGCATATTCAAATACACCCTGATGTATCAGTCACTGCACAAGTGAGACAGGATAGCTCCTTGTTTGCACACCAGCCTTACGCCCAGGATTCAGAGATGTTTGGTAGGTAGGGAGAAAACATGCAAATGTAATAGTGTTGGCAAGAATACAAATCATGTAGCAGATTGCACACCAGAAGCTTTCTGAGTATTTCTGGAAATAGGAATTTTTCTTTCCTTCTCCTTTTTCAGGGGAGGAAATGGCACTTTTTCCAAATAATATGTTTAATTGTCATAAAACATAAATTCTTTTTGACTCCCAATATGTTTAACAAAATGCAACTCATGACACAACCCTTGTTTGGAGGTTTTCAACCTGAGAATCAATTTTTTCACAAAGTTTGAAGTAATTTCAGGCAAGGAGAGAGAAAACAAAACTGCATAAACGCTTAGGTGCAGCAGCAACAATCGCTACTCTTGCATAGTAGTAATAAACCTTCAGAAACAGTCTGTGGTGTAGCTTTCACTTCTTCTCTTGCGTGCTCCTTTACTCTTTGCAACCCAAAACCCTAAAGTCACATTTTCAAACACTAGAGCTTAAACTGTAAACTTCTAAAACCTGTTTTTTTTTTAGAAGCCTATTCACTTTTCTGGCAGTGATTACTCTCACACCATGCTGATTATTGATCCCTCACAAAGTGCCCTGCCTTTGCTTGCATTGCCTTCTGCAAGGCATCAAAATGCCGTCACCCCCCAACCTCTTCTCCTTACTTGTCCTGGGTCATCTCCTGAGATGCAAAAACATTCGTGGGACCTTTCCTCTCAGCTAAATACCTGCTGTCATTGGAGGGCTCACATCATTTGTACCACACACCTCTGCAGGCTGACAGGCAACGACTTCCAGGCGGAGATATCCACAAGTGACCTCACCTCCCGATCTGCTCGTTCGGACCCCGTGTGCCAGGAGAACCAGTCGTTGCCCCTCCTGGCCTGGCAACCTTTGCACAGCTCCTGTTTTGCAACAACTGGGAAAGTTCGACTTGCTATTACATGAAAGGGAGCAAGCATACAAGAGAGAGTGAGCAGCAAAACAAAATGTGGGGGTTTTAGGAAAAAAAAGGGGAAAGAAAGAGGAAATTAATTAAATGGAAATCTGGCTGCTGCACTTTTAGTACAGTAACCCAGCATGGGGTCTGAATCTATGGTGTAAGAGCTCGACTGTGTCCTCTGTTGCTTCATTACTATTTTATTGATTTTAGAGTGGAATATAAATCCAGGGCAGCCTGCCTGCCCTAGCAAAACACAGGGCTGCCAAAGTTAACGTGCTAAAATGAGGGAAATTTTTGAATCAAAGCTGAGAGAAAATGAGTCTATAATGTACTAAAAGGCAAAAAAGTCTCATCTCCATTTTAAATTATGCCATGCTATAATTTTTACCTTTTCCAAAGAAAGTAGGGAAGGCATTATATAAAACTTACTTTAAACAGAGAAAGTGGCAGCTTGAAACCAAAGTGATTGCATAGTATTCCTAAAAAACACAGTTTGCTGCCTCTGAAATCACTTAGCAAGAGGGGATTTTGTTCTCACTGTTAAAACCAAATGCCAGTAAAACTCCAGTGCAGAGGTCCCCCAGATAAGAAGTATTATTAATTAATATTATATTATAATTGGTATTATTTAATGAATTGGTATTATAAACTAGATTATTTTAGAAAGCTTTTTGCCCGACTCGAGGGCTGCAGTTGAAGAGACGGTTCCTGCCAGTTTATCACCCTTCCACCCCTGGGAACACTAAGGTCCCACGTTGAACTGAGAACCGAATTCCTCTGCTGCTCACTAATCAGTGCATCATGCTTGTAGCTGCTTAACCTGGTCCAAGATACACAAAAAAACTTAACATCCAGATAGCTACAAGAAAGCGAAAGGGGGTCTGGCATTTCAACACCAAACGCTGATAGTTTTGTGAACGTGTGCATGAGTTTTTCTGTCGAAAGGAATGCAGAATTAGAGGAGTCCTTGTGACTACTGAACTGGAGGTAAGTACAGTATTTTCCATCAGTCTTTAACCTCTTTACCCTCTGCCTTTGCTCCAGATGTTTCCTTTCCTTCCTCGAACTTCTAAATGAAGTAGCAACATGTGAGAAATTCTGCAACAGGAAAAACCGGAGGAATCCAGCATATGAATAGCATTGTGTTATGCTGGGGCCAATGCTCATAATCTCAGCAAATACAAATACACTAAATTCTATGTATTTATTTAGAAATAGAGTACAGGTGCAGTCCCAGCCCCAGATGGTTACAGCAGTGCTTCTTTTTCCATTAGAACGAAAACTCTTGCTTCATAAGACCTAGTAAAACTCTGTAGAAGCATATATGGAATAAAACAGCTCCAACAATGTCTCATTTTGTCTTCTAACAGGTTTAAGACCTGAATGTTTAAAAACTCTTTGGAAGTATTTATTTTTCTTAATTGAGGTCTTGGCAATCTTATAAATGCACATCAATTTTTTAACCTGGCCAAGAGCTTGCTCTCATCTACTTCGTAAGTTCCACTGTTTAATTACAAAGCTGCATGGAAAAACATTTTGCTGTGTCTGTTTTGAATATCCCATCTTTTATACCTCCTTGGTCTTATTCCAGGAAAGAGAAAAGAAGTTCCTACTCATCTTCCCCATACTTATCTTTGTTTTCAGATCATTCTGATTTTCAGATGACATCGTTTCATCATGTTGCCCCCTGATTTGCATCTATTTAAAATACCTAACCTTTTATTATTTTTTTCAATATTTTTTTCAGTATTTTTTTTTTCAGGTTCTTGACCATTACTATTGATTTTCCTCAGACTTCCTTGATTTTGCAGTAACATTTTGGAGACAGAGGAGAAGGAGAGGAAAACAAGAGAGACTAGCTTTTGAATTGCTCCCTGCAGGACCCTGTCTTTCTCCATCGACTATGTAGGAAACTATACTGACATCTTAGGAAATTTTTCCCCTACAGCTGTACATGAGCAGAGGTTTGTACTGATCTGTGTACAATGATGCCCCAAAAATACCATAATGGCAGAAGATAAAAAACAGAAGAGCCTTCCAAAAATGCCAGGTTGAATTAACTAGGCCCTGCTAGTAGTCGTGCAACGATAAAGTCCAAATAAAAGTAATGGAAAATATGCATATGAATTCCTTATTACATATTTTAGCATTATTTTTAAGAGCAAATAAAATAAAATAAAACCATGCAGAATACATGCATTAAAAAAAGATAATTTGAATTTAAAAGTCTATAGAGATTAAACAAGCTTAAATAGATTGTATTAAAATAAATGAAAATTACATAGCACAGCAAAATAATTTAGTAAATAATTTTGTTTCCACAGAAATACCACATGAAATGGAAAATAAAAAGTTGCATAGGTCTGTAACTATTACAGAATCACAGAATGTCCTAGATTGGAAAAGACCTTTAAGATCACCAGGTCCAATCATTAACCTCGCACTGACAAGTCCCCGACTAAACCATGTCCCTTAGCACTATATCTGCATGACTCTTAAATACCTCCAGGGATGTGGACCCCACCACTGTCCTGAGCAACCCCTTCCAATGCCTGAGAACCCTTTCAGTAAAGAAATTCTTCCTGATAGCCAATCTAAACTGGTCTTGGTGTAATTTGAGCCCATTTCCTCTTGTCCTGTCACTTATTACTTGGTTGAACAGACTGACCCCCACCTCTCTACACCCTCCTTTCAGGTAGTTGTAGATATGACAAAAGATAGAGAAATGCCATTGATTTTATCCACAAAATGTATCTACTAGTTAATTTAATCCAGCTATTCTTCTATTATCCATTAGTTTCCTCCATATCCACAGTATATGTCAATACATATAGTGACGGTTGTAAAAAATGTAAAAAGTATGTAAGCTTTTTAAAAGTTAAAAAAAGCTTAGAAGCTAAAAAGTCTGCAGAAAGTTGTCCACTGAACATGTTTTTTTATTCTTTCTTTAAATCTTACTCATTTTCTTATCCCTCTTTTTTTAATTCCACTTAAATTTTGGGCACACAAGTTAACTAGTCAGTTTTCATTACTTTCAGGAAGTTCATACAAACTAGATTTTTCAAGATGTTCAGTGAAGAGCCAACTGTGCTATTGATGAAATAACTAAGTGCTTCTAAAAACACCATTCTAAAAATCAGGTTGCAAACCTGAGTACATGTCTGAGTAAATAAAAAGTCACTGGAAACCAAAGGAATTTGGACACTGAATTTTATTAAAGAGAATCTGAATCACTGGTTTATTTAAGTGGGGAAGTGGAAAAGAATTTTCAATTTTTTATTTATTTCCTAAATATGTATTTTACTTGTTTAAAATAGATGGAGTTGTGTTTATTAAGTTCTGACCTTTTTCCTGTACATAAAAACATTATTATTGCTGATGATAATGAAACTTAGTTGTGACCCCTGGAAAGGGTCAGCTGCAAGTATAAAAGTTATGTTTTCAAATATTGTATTTCCCCAACAAAGTCTATTTCCTGGGTAATTACATGAAAAGAACTGCACACAATGGCGCTCTCATGTGTAACTCGCACAACATTGCAATTCATCATCATGGACATTGACCGTGTATTTGACACTTTCCAGTATGAACTGAGATATCCAAGACCTAGGAAAAGGTCCATAACAATCCTTATTTTTCCATAAGTTTCCTCTTCCTTTTCCACTGGGAATCATCTCAGCAACTCAAGCCTTCGTGTGAAGCCTATAAACCTCTGGTGTTTAGTGACCATCTGCACCAGTAGTTCCATTATCTGAGGCTGGAGATTGATTTTCCTTTTCCTTGCATGTTCACTTACTTTAATGCCCCAGAGTCTGCAATGGAGCCAGCAGCACATAATGCAAACACAGCTTTTAAGACATCAAAAGTGAAAGCATCAGGAGTATCATTATATTCTGAATCTTTTGTAGTTGCTTTTTGTCTAATCCTATTGTAACAGGAATCCACGGATGGTGGCTAGGCCCCTCCTTTATGAAGCTTAAGTGCAGAGCTCAGAAGAGCTTAGCTTTTCTCAGCGGGAGGTGCATAGGTCCACCCTATATAAGCAACGGCTCCACTATAAGCAAGGACCAGTATTATGTACATCAATTTCATACAGGATCAGTAACTCAGAAGGTCACAGAGGATATTCATTCATATTGGTGGCTGGAAACCAGCAGAAGGTTATCTAAGAGTACTAGACCTCAACAAATATTTTTAGTGGCATGAATAGTACGATCCAAGTTGGGTCAAGTAGTATTCCTGTTCCTAAGCCTTTGCCAGTGATTACTGTAATTCCTCTTAGGAAGTGCTTCTTTTCTCCCTCATTGACATGTCAAAGGCCTACACAAATACCAGGGGAAATGAACTCATTAATTGACCATATAGGAGGAGAACTGAAACTGGGCAGGCACAAAGGCCAGGTTCTGAAAAGGGCTCATCATGCAACCATTGCCATTGTTCCCAGCAAACTGGTCTTAGCAAGGCTTGCCGAGTGCCAATATTTTTAAGAATCTGTCTGCTTATTTAGGTGCCTAAATGGGATCTGGATCCTGCAAATCTGTCTCTTTGTATCTAGTCAGTTTGAGTATTTAGACATTTCCTCTTTCACCACAAACCCCCCCCCCCCCCCCCAAAAAAAAAAACAAACAAAAAACAACAAACCAAAACAAATACAAAATAAAACCATGTGAATAGAGGGTAAGTGCTTGGACTTTCAAAACTTAGACAAAGCTCCCCTTAAGAGCCTGGTAAGAAAGCAAATCTCCCTCCTGTCACTGCCAGAGCAGAACTACAGAGTGTCTTGTATGAACTTGGAACTCAAATTGCTTTTATTCTCACCACTTCTGAGTCTACAAACACACCTGTGTGCCTATAAAGACCATACATGTAAAATACATAAGAAAATAGATACCGTTATTATGTGATTGATCATACTGTGTATTCAAAACACTCTTCATATCCATGGTCTACTATTCTGTAAGAGAGTCATCCATTGGAAATATACATTATTGTACATCTATACTATGTCTACGAGGTAGATGTATGATAATATTTCCATGATGGAAATTATAAGCATTATGGGTAAAACAACAACAAATTTGGCTTTAGTCTTGCTTAACATTTAAATTCTAAATAAGAGTTACAAATCTTAAAGCCTTTTTGAGTCTGGACCTTCATCCACAAAATTAAGTAGGAAATTAACTCATATTTAAATGCTATTTTCTGTATTTGCATATAAAATATAGACTCTCATAACACTGTCTCTGAGGCTGCACAGGCAGTACAGTACCAAAGGATTAAAGGAATATTTTTTTTTACACTTAAAAATCTATTTTCATATTTATTCCCATAAACATAACCATATTAGCACTGAGTGATTGGTGCCCTGATTCTTAAAGACTTCTGGGTTCCATGTTCTGCTTGAAATGATGGCTATTGCTATACTAAGTATCTTTCAAGATATTGCAGAGTAAATCATGTCTGTAACAGATTAAGATTCATAATTAGATTTTCCTCCAGTTTTCACTTCACAGTGTGACCTAGTGATGTTCTCGGCGAACAGGGAACCTAGGCTCAGTTCATGCCCCCACCTCTGATATAAAAAAGGGCTTTTCCCATCACCTTCCTGTTTTAACCACGGTTACAAAAGGACACTGCTGTCTGCACCTGAAGTTCATATAACTGGGTCAGACAGAACAGGAGTGATAATAGTGTTCAAAACACCCAGAAAGTTAGTGGGAACCAGTGCTTTTGGTCCAGTGAATGGCTGAAGCCTCCTAAATCAGGAACAAAGATGTAAACTGAGTCCAGATCTATCATTATTGCCTCTGCCAGTAATGTATTTTCTCTGTGTTTTTC
>NW_010333670.1:30063-42190 GCF_000700745.2 Antrostomus carolinensis
AGTGAAAGGCAATTTTTTTTTTTCTTTGATAAAAAAAGGAAATATTTAATTTTTAGGAAATATGAGCTATCTGTGGAACTCATTGCCATAAGATGTTAAGATTGGGAACATAACAGGTTTTAAAGAAGCTTAAACATGTGAATGGTGACTAGGAACATCACAGATGCATCAGACAAGATAAGTAATGCATAAAGGATGTAAAAATGCAAGCTACAGTGTGTATATTAACTATTAAGAATCAGAGGAAAAGATCTTTCACTCTGTGAGGGGTGTGGCAGAATTGACCATTGATTTTCTTATACCTTTGTCTGAAGCATTGAGCATTGGTCGCTATCAGAGAACAGATGATAGGCTAAGTAGACCTTATTCATTTTGATCATTATTTTGGCAATAAAATAGAGCAAGTAGAGTAAACCTGTTATTTCTTTTTAAATAGATATTTCTATAGCAAAGAAAAACAGTAGCTACACAATGCCTAAGTCAGTGAAATGAAAGTGCATAGGCTTGTAAAAGAAAATATTTTGATTTTGCCATTAAATATTTCTGACAGGCAAAGACCATAAATAGTTTTTGTTTACTGAGCTTCCAATTTCTTTCCTGATTTTGAAATGGAAGAAAATCAAGAACTTTCGAAGAATGACAAGGTTATTTAAACATTTGATTCAGAGTAGATATTAAAACCTAGATCCCCACTATCCTGTCTGAGTGCTTTAAGTACAATCCCAATTTCTTGTGTTAGAGATCTTCTCTTTCCATAAATATTTAAACACTGGCATATACCCATGAAATATTTATGATAAGTTTCAGTGAAAAAAACATTAAACCCCACTCTTTGATTAAATAATAAAGGAACACCTTATTTTTATAAATGTATTTAGTACCAATTATTTACTAATTATCAGTGAGTTTATTATTTTTTGTTTTAATCAATTCCATGCTTTTCCTATTTTCTCCCTTGTCATCTCTATTGAAACTTGTACTATTGTACAACACAGCATTTCTTGCAACAACATTACATCCCTTCAGAAAATGCCTAACAAATTATATTAGTATTATCACATATCTTCATACATAGAATTCATATGTAGAATTTAGTCTATAAAAGAGAAATAGAAATATTTTCTTTCCTCTGTTTAAATCCTGATCTCATACTTTCATTTATTTTAAGAATGTAAGAGGCAATCAAATGATGTAGTCAAACAATATTTTCTAATTATTACTGTAGAAACCACTAAGTTTTATCTGAATAAGCATCTCTTTTGGCAAGGTTTACAGCCTTTATTTGAAGAGCTCAGAAAACACATAATCCACTAGCAGTTTGTTCCAATGGTTAACCGTCCTGTCAGAAATGTGCCTTCTTTCTCGTATGAAAAGTATTAACACATGCAGAAGAGCTGAGATAGATGGCCTATTATTATGGCAAACTCCAGAACTCATTGGGTTAGAAAATGGGTATTTTAGATGTGTAAAAAAATTAAATCTGGATTCTGTCTTCCTCAAATGTAGAATACATAAGAACAAGTGGTGTAGAAAGAATTATTTTTTTCCAGTGAAAGTCTTTTACACTAGAAAATGATTAATGAATTAACAGCAAGAGAATGGAACATGTGGCTAATGAGGTCTCAGAAATGCTAGTAACACCGCCTGACTCATACATATCTACTGTCTATATTTTCAGCCCTGTAGATGTTGATGAACAGTAGATATGATCTTACCTTACAGAGACCCTCACCCATATGTAGGCTTTACAGACATTCATTAGCATGGAGAAAGTGTCATAGACATTTCATATTGAATTCTTCCCTTAAACACAAGGCCCTGAGCAACAAAGGGTGCTTACACCAATAAGCCTACTAGAAGGATTTATCCTTTTGTCACTGAAAAAAAAGGATTGGATGGGAAAACAATTAATTTCCCAATAGTTATAGCAAGGGTCTTCATACACTTGTGTGGTTCTTGTTCTCATTTACATCCAGTGATAAGAAGGGACATTGACCAGAGCAAAGTTAGTTATATTTGCACTCAGGTCTCTTCTCTTTACCAGACAGCAGTGAAGTAAATGTCAGTTGTGTGGTTTGATTTCATATCCTGCTGCCCACAGACAACCACATCAAAATAAATATGCATGCTATGGAGAATAGCACTTTTCCTTAGTGAATTCCACAAATGCTTCTTGGCTGTTTTCCTAACCCTGTGGCTGTATATGTTTTGCAGATTGGGAGGGAAGGGTTCCTGAACCTCTCATGGCTTCACCTTGCATCTAACAGCCTGGAGACACCTTGACTCAATCATCCACTTAGATCATAGAGAACTTAAAGTAAATTGGCAAGCTGTCCCTCAACCCAGCAGATGACAGTGCCTAGTGCTCTTGCATTTCACAGTATCCCCGATTCTTCATTGTGAGTATTTTGCTATGCCAGCTCTGATTTATAAAGTGGTATGCAAGCAGCTGTCTGTTTTTATACACATGGGCTAAAATTGATCCAGAATAATTTCCTATGTGCCTTGTGATTTTGGCCTCCAAACTGGAAACAAATGTGGATGAGATAAGGTGGCTACTCCTGTTGCCCAGAGAAGGACCATTCGGTGTTGGGATGGCAATAGCCAGGGCAGTTAGAGAATGGGACATGTCCCAGCTGACAAAATGTCCCTCACTACAATTCATCAAGTAATTACAGGTTCAACATTACATGTGGATCATAACTTTCTAAAATCTAGAGTACAGAACCCTCCAGTTCTCCAGTTGCAAAACAGAGATATGGTTAAGGCAAGACTAAAAATTTTACTCTTATACAAAATGTCTGTGAACCTGAAGAAGAGAAAGATTCCTTTTTCTTTTAAGGCCATGTGTTCCTACAGCTTCTCTGAGGAACACACACTTGTTTGGCTACATTACCATTCTGTCTGATGAGCATTCAATTGTCTGGCAGAACTTGTGGGCCAGGGCCAAACTCTACTGTTTATGCTGGAGTTTACTGTATCTTTTCTAAACTCCTTTTATGAACTATTTTACTGTGTATGCAATAATATTCTGTTTTGCTTGAAAGATTGCAGGAGCTTTCTTTTGCCTCCCCATCCCGCTAATGTGAGGAATGCTGATAGTAAAGGGCACAAAACATTCCTCCCTTAATATCCAGTTAAATACAATTTAGGAAGAGACAGGAGAGGTAAGGAAACAAGAGGACAGAAAGGGAAAAATGCAAAGGAGGAAAAAAAAAAAAAAAAGAAATTTGAAAGAAATAAATATGGGAGGCAAAGAAAGATGGCAAAAGAAAATATATGGCAAAAAAAAATTAAATACAGTTGCTTGTCTGTTTAAATTCTAAAATTGCTCCACAGCATCATAATAGGATTCATACATTTCAAAGGACTAACAATCACTAGTATGACTGAATGCCTTTTAACTGGCTCTGCTTAGTCAACCTAGGAGGACTTTCTGCTCCCCTGATTGCCATACACACGAGCCCTTTCTTTGTGAGTTCTAACCTTTCATGGGTCATTTTTCTTCATGCTTTTCTCTTTGCTTTTCCTTCTCTGTACACTAAGGCTCCTCTTTTCTTTCTTTCCATACTCTGAAGTCTATTTCCCTCACTTTCTGCTCCAATTCCTCCTTCTTTCTGATACAGAGACATAAATATGCTGCCTGAGCAATTTACTAGGGTGCTGCTGAGAACTTCCCTAAGGAGAAGGCAGTATACTCCAGCACAAAGAATAAACTGCTAGTGGCAAAACCAAATATTGCGATTTTCTCCACTGTAGCCCAGCTTTCTTCATGGAGGTGCTGGACTTTCATGACACTGTTAGTCATTCGCCTTTGGCACAAATTTTAATTAGCAGAATGAGGCAGAGAAATTCCACTATTACTCAAATCCTGCTGCCTCACAATCAAATATGAGCTCTCATTAAATTCCTATTACAAAGCTGGGTTTGGTAGCTTCCTTATCTCTAGTAACCAGGCATTTCTCATAGTTGTTATTAAGTTTACTTACAACTGTTGGTAAGAAATCCTGAAGTCAAATTGCATACTTTATATGCTAGAAATCACACACTGAGTTCAGTTCTGTCTGTGGGGAAACGTTGTACTCTTAAGCAAGCTTTGCTGATTGCACATAAGTCTTCCTTTTTCTGGTATTCATTGATTTTCAGAAAGTCCGAGTAACCATGACTGAAAGAAAACCAGCCTGGACAGGCATGAAAGTACCAGGCGCATGGGACAAGCACTTCAGAACCAGAATTCAAAAGTGTGCATATTTTAACAGAAGAAATAGATATAGCCTAACATTCACTGCACTGGACTGAACATCAAAACATTTTTGATTTCTTTTCCCAATTCATCAAACTTTCAAAAATATTTTAGTTTTGTAGGCCTGGTGCTTTCTTTTTCTAAAACAAAGCATTTAGAATCAGCTAAAACCTCAAGTTTTCTTGTGCTTGTATTCTTTTTTTGGGGTTTTTTTTGTTTAATTCTTCATGATCTTCTCTCAGTCTACAAGCTGGAGCACCTTTCTCTTTTTGCCAGTCTTAAGACTCCTTAAAAGCAAATACATCAGGTTCATTGAGGCTCCCCAGGAAGCAAGTAGCAAGCAGGTGGTAGGTTCACATAAGTGTGATTCACACAATTCTATTTCACATAATCATAACATCATAGAAGCACAGAATTGCTTGGTTGGAAAAGACCTTTGAGATCATCAAGTCCAACTGTACCTATCCACTACTAAACCATATCTCTGACCTCGCCTTTTAAATACCTCCAGGCATGGTGACTCAACCACCTCTCTAGGCAGCACATACCATTGCCTGATAACCCTGTCAGTGAAGAAATTTTTCCTGACATCCAATATGTACCTTCCATGGCATAACTTGAAGCCTTTGCCTCTTGTTCTGTCACTAATTACCTGGGAGAAAAGACACACACCCGCCTCCCTACAACCTCCTTTTAGTTAGTTGTAGACAGTGATAAGGTCTCCCCTCAGCCTCCTCTTCTCCAGACTAAACAACCTCAGTTCTCTCAGCCGCTCCTCATAAGACTTGTTCTCCAGACCCTTCATCAGCCTCGTTGCCCTTCTCTGGACACGCTCCAGTGCCTCAATGTCTTTCTTGTAGTGAGGGGCCCAAAACTGGACACAGTATTCAAGGTGCAGCCTCACCAGTGCCGAGTACAGGGGAAGGATGACTTCCCTGGTCCTGCTGGCCATGCTGTTTCTGATACAAACCACAATGCCATTTGCCTTCTTGGTCACCTGGGCACACTGCTGGCTCACATTCAGCTGGCTGTCAACCAACACCCCCAGGTCCTTTCCCCCCAGGCAGCTTTCCAGCAACTGTTCCCCAAGCCTGTACTGCTGCATGGGATTCTTATGACTCAAGTGCAGAACCTGCCTGCCTTGTTGAACCTCATACAGCTGGTTGCTGCCCATTGATTCAACCTGTCCAGGTCCCTCTGTAGAGCCTTCCTACCCTCAAGCAAATCAACGCTCCCGCCCAGCTTAGTGTCATCTGCAAATTTACTGAGGGTGCACTCAATCCCTTCGTCCAGATCATTGATAAAGATGTTAAACGGGACTGGTCCCAACCCTGAGCCCTGGGGAATGACACTTGTGACTGGCCTCCAACTGATTTAACTCCATTTACCACCACTCTTTGGGCCTGGCCATCCAGACAATTTTTAACTCAGCAAAGAGTGTGCCTGTCCAGGCCATTGGCAACCAGTTTCTCAAGCAGAATGCTATGGGAAATGGTGTCAAAAGCTTCTCTGAAGTCCAGGTGTACCACATCCACAGCCTTTCCCTCGTCCACTAAGTGAGTAACCTTGTCATAGAAGGAGATCAGGTTAGACAGGCAGGACCTGCCTTTCATAAACCAATGTTGGCTGGGCCTGATCATCTAGTTGGCCTGCGTGTGCTGTGTGATAACACTCAAGATGATCTGCTCCATGACCTTCCCTGGCACCGAGGTCAGACTGACAGGTCTGTAGTTCCCCGGATCCTCCCTCTGGCCCTTCTTGTACATGGACATAACATTTGCCAACCTCCAGTAGAGTGGAACCTCCACAGTCAGCCAGGACTGTTGGTAGATGTTGGAAAGAGTTTTGTGAGCACCTCTGCCAGCTCCCTCAATATCCTCACTTGGATCCCATCCAGCTCCATAGACTTGTGGATGTCTAGTTGGCTGAGCAGGTGTCTAACCATTACCTCCTGGATCGTGGAAGCTTTGTTCTGCTCCCTGTCCCTGGCTTCTGGCTCAGGGGGATGGGTACTCAGGGAGCAGCTGGCTTTACTATTAAAGACTGAGGCAAAAAAGGCATTAAGTACCTTGGCCTTCTTCTCATCCCTTGTCACTATTGTTCCCTCTGCATCCAGTGAAGGATGGAGATTCTCCTTGGCTTTCCTCTTGTTGTTAATATATTTATAGAAACATTTTTTTTGTTATCCTTCACAGAGTTGGACAAATTAAGTTCTAGTTGGGTTTTAGCCTTTCTGATTTTCTCTCTGCAAGATCTCGTTTCATCCTCATAGTCCTCCTGAGCTGCCTGCCCCCTCTTCCAGAGCTCATAGACTTTCCTCTTTTTTCTGAGGTCTTTGCTCAGACAAGCTGGTTTTCTTCCCTGCCAGCTTGTTTTTCGGCACATAATTATGTGAAATTAAAAACAGGACTCTGAAGTTAACAATTCACAGGTGCTCAAAACTGAGCTGGACAGTTCTTCGTGTGAGAAATGAACTGTTACACCCATACATCCAGCTCAGGAAGCCCATGAACCTCAGGCTGTAGAGGCTGGAAGCATATGCAGATGACAAATTACCCTAACTTTGTCCGGTCCTTATAGTCTTCCTGCTGTAGTAGATAGTGTACTGAGCTAAATGAACTTTTGACCTAAACCATTACAAACTCATTTATACTCTAAAGCTTTGTGCTACTCAGGACTCCTCTACGCATGAATCTTCACCTGTCTTTCAACAAGTTTCCAGCCATTTTGCATTGTTGAGGATATTCAGGGAGGTTGGAATGCATTTGAATTAGCTCCCTAGAGTTGATTCTTCCTATAGATCTATGTATAGATCTTAAATGGACATTCTAAGAATATTCGTTAATTATGCATTTGTTCATTGACTGAAATGCCATGAGACTGTTGTAGTAAACCTAGTAAATTGGTATATGTATGAGCAATTAAAAAAACAGAGATAGATGTCTCTGAGAATAATTCTGATGTATATTAGGGGTTATTTACACCAAACAGACTTCTTGATATTAGATTTAAGATACTAATACAGTCTACCATAACCAATGGACTGAAAATATCAGTTCCTTGGTGTGTACCTGTTTTCCTTACCCTGTGTAATAAAGCAGTATTTTTCCTTTTTTTTAAGAACTGACAGATTTATTAGGGGACTTAAACTAGAACATTTTCTGAGCTATTCAATATTTTTTTTTGTATCTAAGAAAGCTAAGCATTTGTGCCAGAGCCTTAGGAAAAAAAAAAAAAAAAAAAAAAAATCCCCTATGTTATTCTTAAGGACAGAGGCATTTTTATTTCTTTAGGTACTTCACTTCTATCCCAAACCCAAAAGGGTACATCTGTATAAATGCAAAGACACCATTACAAAATCAAGCTTTTCAACACATACAGAAATGATAAATTCTATCCCAGAAGCAGTCAAAAGACTTAAAGATCACTGATAAAAAGAAGGCATTAAAGGCAGCGCATCCTTGCTATACACCAACAAGATTTTCCCTGCTGGGTGACCTACCTCAACTAACCGTCAAAAAGAATTAGTCTCAAGGGAATGTTTTGCTTATAGATTTATAAATGTTGACAATAATCCTAAATGGATGTTAGGGGAATTGGCAAATCTCAGCATTTTTCTTGATGTATGTGTGCCTGGGGGAACTTTGGAGGCCCCAGCATTCATTAAAAAGAAGCAAGCCATTGACAGCTGACAGAGAAAGACAGGTAGCATAGCTAGAAAAGTAGAAGCTATTTGTTGACACAAATTGTGGAGTATAACCTAATAATCTATTATTTTCTTCCACTGTTGTTTCTAGGCTCACTCAAAGCATACAGACCATACAGCGCAGTGTGCTTAGTGCAACAATAAAACTGCTTACTCTATAAATAGCTTTATTGTAGAAGTTTGAATGCTCAGGAAAATAATGTGGGCCAGATTAAAGTTGGAATTAGTGCTTTAGTAAGGAACTGGGGGGCAGCTAGGGAGTGTATTTTTTACTTTTCTGTGTGTGCATGTGTGGCTTTTTCCCTGGAGGTCAATGCACATGTCAAAACAACATCCTTTGGAAGAGAAGAGTTCTGAGTTTAGGTCTGTCTTTTTATCTTTACATATGTGAAGGAAGGGGAAAGACAACAAACAAGGAAGCTGAGAAGTTTGATCCTAATTTTATGTTTGATTGTGGGCTAAATCCTTGCCAGGTGATTCCACCTAGAAATCTAACAGGATCACTGTCAGGGAAACTTGCAGGATTTATCAAGGAGTCTGAAAAGGAGCTTTAATTAATTTTCCTTGATACTGTATTAATTACATTGAGTTTTTCTACCTAGCAGCCTTCAGTTTAAGTATTATTTGACAGCAAGTGAAAACCAGAAAAATATGACAATCTGAGCTGTCATTTATGAATTTGTTTTCATAGGGAAATGAAAAAAAATATAAAAAACAGAGCAGCTGTTACTTCTGACCTATTGAGAAATAATACTTCTAAATTGCTTTAAAAAGCACCTGCGTAGATTGATTGTTAGCACTCTATCATCCAGATTACTGCAAGTGTATTTGTGTGTGTTTAAAGAGAATGAAAGACTCACACAATTATGCATAACATTTCTAGAATGGAAATGTCATTGTATGACTCATCTCCTATTTCCTGCTCCCAGAGGGTTCTTAACAGCAAATTTTGCAGCATTTCATTGAGTCCAGTTTTAAACAAAGCTAACAACAAGTCCCCCAGCACCCCTGGGAACCACAAGAACATATTCATTTTCTCTGTTCTATACTCCCCCATGTCTTAGGGAAAGTATTAAGTAGTAATAGATAGTATAGACCAGGTAGTAGTTTAGACCAGCTCTATGGGTAGCAGTGTACCATAGAGACTGGTCATACTTATAATCGTAACATGCAAAATGAAAGAAAACAACATTGCTATTTAGAGGGACGAAGGAACTTGAGAAAAACAAATTTGGTGATTCTGACCAATATAATATATAAAGTCTATGCAAATCTGGGAAATAATTAATCTCTGAATTTCTCCTTTGACATACTGTCCTTGTGCTGCTTCTTTCTCTTTTGTCTTTTTACTCCACCCTGCATCATATTTCTGACAAATATTAATAGAGTTTCTCTGCTTTAGCTTCCCTACCCCTGGGCTGACACTCTACCCAGGCTTACCAGAATTTTTGCAACTGATATTCAATGGGGCTACCCTTTCACAGTTAATGTGCAGCTGGAGGAAACCATATATTGTATATCTTTATTATTTTTTTTCTGATAATTTATCCTCTATCACAATCATTTCTAGGCTATTTTCCTGCTTTTATCTGTTAACTATGTGTCAATAACTAAAAACAGTATTTCAGGAAAAGTCTTACAAATCTTGACATTTTTTTTTTGTGAGACAAGAATGTGTTTCTGAATGGAGCCCCAGACTGCTTTCTTTTTAGGATGCACTGTAAACTTATGTTTAATTTCCTGTCTACTACCAGCCTTAGTCCATCAGTATTGTCCTTACTTTCACAGAGTTCTATATACCATGGAATATCTGTATTTTAGATTGTTTTCCCCAAGAAGTAATAGTTTTCATTTTACAAGCTGACACTCAACATACCGCAACCCATATTTGGAACTTTTTACTTCTTTATATGTTATGGTTTTTGTTTCATAAATGCTTTTTTTTCTTTGTCATGGGTGTACAAATTAAGACTGGTTGTAAAGAAATGGACATATGAGTAAAAACCCAAGTTCCTAGTACATAGGTGAAGTACTTCTGGCACCCCTGAACTATCCATCCTTTATACTGTTTTCAGAGACAGAAGAGTTCAAAGGCACCCTGGTACAATCTGGCTCCACTGCCCATCCACTTTAATGTAACTTAATGAGTTCTCAGACTGAAGCATTTTCATGAAACTCTTGACCTTACGAGGAAAATGCAATTTTTAAGAGAAAAAATACATAGTAAAAAGGTTTAGTCTGTGTATAAATTGGAGAAGGATTCATAATGAGGCTTTCTGCTTCACCTATAGTGTTAAATTGGTAAGCTCTCACTGACTTGTGTTTTCCAGTTACTGGGTCTGACACATTTAATTCATGAGCACTTACTATGCCTCTTCTACAAGAAGGGGTTCATCTCATCTTTCAAAATTAGGCCTCTAATTTAAAATAGCCATGAAAACTTGCTCGGTAACTTGTGGAGGACAAGAAATATTTCCATTTGAAAGTGCCTTTAAATTCGGAGTGAACTCTGGGGTGTCCACCAGCTTCCACTGATTGTAAGGGGAGCTTGAACATTAACTTCTCCATCAGAAGCCTAATTTAAAACAGTTATAACAGTATGAGATGCCTCCCATCAGACTGGGTATTCTTGTTCTTAAGCAAAATATTTTTTCTTTTCACCGAAACTCTTTTTGATTTGATGCTGTTTTGGTATGCCTCTGGCAGCTAACAGTCACTATGAACTAGTGAGAAAACTACTTCCTTTCTACCATAAAGTTCATTTCAGATGCTGTGTAGCTAAATCATAGAATCATAGAATGGTTTGGGTTGGAAGAGATATTAAAGACCATCTAGTTCCAACCCCCTTGCCATGAGCAGGGACACATTCGACTAGACCAGGTTGCTCAAAGCCTCATCAAACCTGGCCTTAAACACTTCCAGGGAGAGGGCATCCACAACTGGTCTGGGCAACCTGTTCCAGTGTCTGACCACCCTGACACGAAATAATTTATTTCTAATATCTAATCTAAATCTCCCCTCTTCCAGTTTAAAGCCATTTCCCCTTGTTCTATCACTACCTGCCCTTGCAAAAAGTCCCTTCCCAGCCTTCCTTCAGGCCCTTCAGGAACTGGAAGGCCGCTATAAGTTCTTCCTGGAGCCTTCTCTTTTCCAGGCTGAACAGCCCCAAGTCTCTCAGCCTGTCCTAATAGGAGAGGTGCTCCAGCCCTCTGACCATCCTCGTGGCCTCCTCTGGACTCACGCCAGTAGGTCCATGTCCTTCTTATGTTGGAGGCCCCAGAACTGGATGCAGTATTGCAGGTGGGGTCTCATGACATCAGAGTAGAGGAGCAGAATCACCTCCCTTGACCTGCTGGCTACACTTGTCTTGATGCAGCCCAGGATACAGTTGGCCTCATGGGCTGTGAGCACACATTGCCGGCTCATGTTGAGCTCATGTTGAGTCCACCAGTACCCCCAAGTCCTTCTCCATAGGGCTGCTCACGATCCATTCTCCGCCCAGCATATATTTGTGCTTGGGACTGCCCTGACCCAGGTGCAGGAGGTTGCACTTGGCCTTTTTGAACTTCATCGGGTTTGTTACTAAATAACATTAAAAAATCATCTTCATTATGGGTGAAACTCATTGTGAGAGAACTAACACAAGGATCTTTGTGTCAAGTCTCACGTGGGCCAATATGGCAGAATTTCATGTGGGGTGAAGAGATGTCTGAATATGTGTCGGAACAAGGTATATCTGTGTATTAAGCAATGAAATTGTAGCAGCCCCCAAGCCCCATGTATTTGGGATCTTAGAGGTAGCCTTTTGCCTCTGCCTTCACTGCAAGGAAAACTTGGACACTTAGGTATGGAGTCCCATATTTTAAAAAAAGTTAATCAGTGGCAAAAGTAATATTTTAGAGGATAGCAGCACATTACAGAACACAAGCATTTGCAGCTCTCTGATTCAGCATTTATTTTTTTTCTCTTATACTCATGATGTCTTGGCAACTCTGGCTGCTCCAGGACATATGTTTTCCTCCCTCCTACACTACTTCTGAAGTCTCTTAAAACATGCAGGGAAACAAGCAGCCGCTACCTCCGACTATCTTCTGCAGGCATGTCTCCATGTCCATGTCCTGCCCAGGACAGCCAGCGCACCCCTGGGTTAAGAATGAATTGGAGGAGATTTCCTGCTG
>NW_010333670.1:42233-42670 GCF_000700745.2 Antrostomus carolinensis
GCTGATTATGGAAGGTGACTGATGGAGATGAGGGAACACTAGAAACGATTGCAGGAAACAGATACCATTATCTTTTCTAGTTTCTCACAACAACAGTTACCTGGGGCATACCAGACACTTTACTTCATGTAGCAGCTAATTAGCAAGAGACCACTGGTACAAATTTCAGTGTTCCCAATACTGACAGCAGCTGCTGTTTATGCAGAGATCAGCCCTGGCTTGTGTTCTTTCCACTCACTAGCTCTCTTCAAGACCTGGTTTGTAATTCAGGTTATATAACTTCAAAGGGTTTGACCTTCCCCTGTCTCTTCCAGCTGCAACACACTGAAGCAAAGGCAATGGATTTACATTGAAATGGAAGAGAAATCAGTTCAGAGGTTTGAATGTTCAAAGGAAATAATTTTTCCTTCCTAGAAAATCTTTCCCTCTCTATTGCT
>NW_010333670.1:42688-52051 GCF_000700745.2 Antrostomus carolinensis
GAGGGGTGGTGCCTGGAAGCACAGATGATTCATTTCTTCTACATACATAAAAGCAGGGTTTAGAAGATGCAGAAGAGATGCTTTTCACATGTTCAGCAGAATTAGTCTCAGGTGAACATGTTAGGCATCATTTGCTACTGAAACCTAAAAATAGCAATGCTAGTGTTTCAGATTTTAACTGAGTCAAATATTGCACTGACAGAAACAGAGCTACAAATTTCCCATTTCTTCCCCGTGTCTGGGAATCATATGGTGAAAAACTTGCATGAAAGTTTGAAGAAGCAACACAATATGCAGGAAAAAGAACAATGGAGGCACCACAAAGACACTTTGTGGTAGAGCAGTGAGGATGAATGCTGCAGTATCTTCATCTATGACATCCTTAATACAGAATTTTATTTAAATAACTTTAATTTTATTTTACCATTACATTTCTCATTATATAACCCAGCAAATAAATGGCACACTACTACACAAGGCTTCCCAATATCTCCTGCTGAGCTGCCAAAATCTGCCAATACCTGCTGTGGCAGAAGAGCAAAACTTTCTTTAGTGTGCAATTCCTGCATGCAAAAACAGGAGTATTGGTGTGCATCTAATGGACAGGCTCTCAAACTGCTGATCTGAAGACCCCAGTCTCAAAAACGGTGTTTCAGCCAAATGCTAAAGGTGCACAATGATTTGTGCTGGTGACTGACATGGGTTTAGAATCTCAACAATTTGGGAATATTAGTTTGAGAGCTGCCACTGATCAGCTGTGAGCAAGATGCTTCACCTCTGTGTGCCTTTGTTTCCCTTCCAGCACCATCTGTTTTGCTTAATTAAAGCAAAAGCTTTTCGCTGTAAAGACCCTCCCTTCACAGGCATTTGTGAAATGCTTTTCACAGAGCACCTCTGAATTCATTCAGGACACAGAGCTGCCAAGCCAACATTGATTACTACCATTAACAGTATCTGTTTTAACTTGTCAGCTATGATAGCACTCTTACTAACAACATGTGAAACCAGAATTCTAAGAAGTAAGAAACGAAGCAAAATTCAATATGAAAAAACAAAGGACTTTGTGTGCTGTTTGGGGTATTGCTCTTTCGATCAAATATGAAAAGAATCCTTGCATCTAAAAATGTGTGCTAAACTATCATGATCTTCTCCAGATTGCTGTGGAGTACAGCAACCCCTGGGTGTATAGGACACTTCAAAGCACTTTGCTTCTCAAAACATCAATTTTCATAGTCACTTGCATGCAGTTTTTCAGCCTTGTTTTTAATGGATTTTTCAAAATGCTAATTTTTGTCTACTCTACTATAATTTACTTAGAGTTTGGGTGGGATCTTACACAAGGGATGCAAGGGACATAAAAAGGATAATATCAGGAAAAAATCAAAGGCAAAGGCTGTTGCCTAGTTTTAGCTGCAGAAATAAAGCTGCGTTTCAACGCAACCCTAATTACAGTTTTGTGGTGCTTTGTCGAGTCCTGCTGATAAGTTTCCCTGGTAAACAGCTCTTTATTGTTCTTTCACATTCAGTCACCATGGCAACTAGCATTTTAGGGTTTGATCCTGAGAGATGCCAAGCACCTGCTTCTGTGGCAGTATCTATGGGAAAGAAGGATATGAGACAACTTATAAGATCGGTCCTTTCAACAACAGATATGATAAAGGAAAAAAAAAAACCCACAAAAAACCTTTTGATGTGCTTATTTGTAAGGAATTGTTAAAAAAAGCACAGGTAAAACCTGGACCCTGTTACTTTACAAACGAACCCAGTATCTGACACCGCCTGCTCATGGGTGTAGTGCAACACAGAAAAAGCCCAAAAAGCCTAAGGATCAAACTGCAATGAATGCAAGTCAGGAACAGAGCCCCGGAGTGTCACTAACAAATGCTGGGAAGATGAATTCTTTTTCATTCACTGCCAAAGCCTTCACTGCCTTCTTATTGTTAATATATATATATAAATGCTTGGGAGGTCAAACCCAGGTGATAAACAGCTGAGCAAATTTTCTATTTTAGCTTCTGAATAATCCCTGAGGGACTGTCTTTTGTCTTTCCTGCTTACGTTGACCTCAAACTGTTGGTCAGAGCCTGGAGGAATCACTCAATTTAACAGAGAGTAGCTTTTTTTTCTGTACAGCTCCATTTCCTCTGAATTTATCTTGGTGTCTCAGTAGTAAGATAGGAGGTTTGTGTCAGCAGTTAGCAGATAGTTTGAATGTAAGCAGGTGTGAACTCACTGATTGCTTCCTTATCTGATGCTGCCTGAACACGTTGGACCTGAGCAGAGAATTACTTTCGTACCCTCTAGTGAATCGCCAGCTGTGTACTCACCCTTCCTCCTCTGACAAACCCCTTCACCTGCCAAGTCTGCAAAAGGCAGCTCTTGTACCATCCACCTAGCCCAACTCTGTTGTCATGTACATTGGTAACCAGGGTAATGTCAACAGCTTGAGGCGGTTGATTCTATTGTCCTCTGCTTCAAAACACTGGCCTGGCTTATTCCATGTAAATACAAACACTCATCTGAGGGGCACAGTCACCTTCACCTGCCTTAGTAAGGTGGGGGCAAGCCAGCACTTCTAAAGGGCTATTGACACCTTCAGTGGGGTGAATCACCCTCTATGGAGTTTCATTTCTTGTTAAATACAAAGAAAGCATGCTATGTCTGTATTTGCTACTCAAGCATCTCAATCAGTGGCCCAGCTAACTAGAAGGAATCCAGCTTCTGATGGTTGTGCAAGTCAACTGTATTCACACTTGCACAACACTGCAATTTTAGATATTTTGTCTTCTATTTGCCCTCAGACCACTAAAAAGTTATTCAGATCATGCTGCATAGAAAGAAGCAGCTGATTACCAGCATCCTTCTTGTCATCTCTGCAAATATGCATGAGAAGAAATCAGGTCTTCAGATGACAGTTTGGGGACAGCTTATCTTTACTCCTGGTATTGCTATTAGTGGTTGAGTTATGGTCAAGCTCAAGTTTTTTATTACTTGGACTTTAATAGATCTATCTCAGGATGGTAGAAGGATTATTTGTTTGTTTGTTTCTTTTTAAAATTTCTTCTTGCTTCCATAGCCCAGGTATAACAGCAATTGAAAGGAAAATTTCATGAAGGAAAGGAAAATTAATTAAAAATATTAGGCAATAGCAAAATTGAAATGAAGCAATATGGGTCACATTCCTCCTGGTCTGTGCCTACCAGCAATGAACATTAGAAAGTATATCACCCTCAAAAAAGAGTACTTTCAGATAAAGGAGTCACACAGCTACATACTAGTCAACAGAGCTGTATAAGTTTGTGAAGAAACTGTATCTCCATGTTTACAGCTCAGTCATAGATACCTCCTAGTCCCATAAAAGGAACCACACACAAAAGACTGGCAAAACATATATGATGGAGTATACATGATTATACAGGGTTACCATTAGGAGATTGAGTTAAGGTTTGAAATATATGGAAAGACTGTATTCATGCCTTTGGATCAGGAAAATTATATAGGAAATTAGCTGGCAAAAGAGTCAAATGATCTGGAGTGGATTCCCTTCTTTGTCACCTACCTGACAATAAAGTGGTATGTGTCACTGTTTAAACAGTGTCTGCAAAATACTACCCTGAAAGAGTCAAAATCCAGTGTTAAAAATGATGATGATGGAATTAGAGGTGGTTGAGGGCAGGAAGGGCAGGGTGGTAATAAAAAGCCTGTGCTATTTCACATGTCACTGGGTCACAGGTGAGCTGCTGGTGCTCAGATTCTTCCCTCTGTACTAAGCCCATTACAAGCTGAAGTATTCATGTGTTGTGATGTGTCAGTTCAAAGACTGGACAAGCTAGCTATAAAATGCATACAGAGTATAATTACATAATAGACTGTTACTATTAAACACAAAATAAGTTGTGACTTAAAATAACTTGGAAAGGCATGTATTCGTTGTCCATAGAGTAGGATCACCTACATTATTAATACTCATACAGTAATGCAACTTTGTTAGAGACCGTGCCACCAGAGACATTAATTCAGCTGCAGCACTGTTCTGGGAACAGAGGGGTAGGGATTCATCCATCTGTACATGAGGCAGTCACCCCAGGCTCCATCTCTATCAACAAAGAGAAATTGGTATTTCTAGGGTACAATTCATCTCATCCTTAAGCAGACATCTAAAATGGGTCTGAAAAATGCCCAGAAGTGCCCATTTTATTCAAAGAGGAGCCTAGGAGATGTAGAATTTTATACTGCAAAGTTAGGTGAAATGATTTTTACCCTGAATGTCTAGTCAAGACTACCTACAATTTGGAAGTCAAATTTTCCCTCTACTTTGTACAATATCTAGTACATCTTGGCTCAAGACTTAATCCAGGAATGGTGCTTCAGATCACCCCAGCAAAACTCTACCTCAAATTCGATGTTGTTATTTTTCCAGTAGATTCAGATTGACTTTTGCCTCAGGGCAAAGTTACACTGGGACAGTTTGGTAGACAGGCATAGGCAGCCAGTATTACCCTTTCACCCTCTCTGCTAAACTCCTTTCCAGACGCAATTGCTCTTGCTTTCTCCCTTTATGATTGCTTTTGCTCTGCAAATATTCTCTCTAGGAGGCTGCAGCACCAAAAAGTATATTTACTTCTATTTAGGATAATACTTTTACCCTGTCCAGGCCACTGCCACAGCTAAAAGAAACCTCCAGGATTATACCCAAAAGGCATAAAGAAAAAGATTTGTAATACAGTGAGTTTTAAAAGATCATTTAAATGCACAAAGATCAGCCCAAGGATTTGTAGTTGTAAGAGTTGCTCAAATTCTTGTGGAGTTATTTCATGCTGCTTACATCTTTTTTGCATGCATTTTTCACTTGCAGCTGCCTGTTGCCTTAGACAATGTAAAATCATCATGTCAGCAGTGTATATGTAGGCATGTGTGTGCACATCTTTTTCTCCCATTTTCTAAATACACGTTTATCTATATACTTAGCTATATGTTTATGGCTTTATTTGCTGGTTATAAAAAGTAAAATGACTAACATTTCTGCTAATATACAATAGTTAGCAGAGCTATATATTGAATATTTTGGCAACTTTCATGATCAAACTGTATCAGTAGATTCAGTTCTAAGAAGCATCTCATCTTTACTCTGTGAAAATTAATCACCAGCTGGATGTGTGAGATACTGAGTGACATCTTCCTCTTCAAGAATATTACCCAGTACTTGGAGAGGAAAAGAAAGATAAAAAGGAAAGGAGACAGAGCTGTCATGCTGCTCTGTAGACAGGGGGAACCTCACACAGCAGGTTGCAATCTGAACTGTCCCATTTCATTATGCCACTGAGGCAAACCCCTGCAGTGCATTAAGGTTTTAAAATCGTTTAGGAAATATGAAGATACATTGTTATTAAATCATTTCATTACTCTTCAAAAACAATATTCTGATGTCCATTTTTTTACATAATAAAGATTGTCTTTCACCCGTGAGGACTGGCAAGTGAATATAGACTGAGTTTCTGGAATAAAATGATTAGTATGAAAATGGAAACGGACTGTAAATAATACTCAGGATGATCTTTTGTTCAGCCACATCAAGGAATCAAACAAAAGTTTGCTAAGACTGACTTCCATGATGTGCTGAAAACAGGCAAAGTGTTTCCATAGAGGATTTTGCCATATGCATCATCAGCTTAAAGTTGTTCCTATAGAAGATTTATTGAGGGCGTACTTTCAATTTATCTGGTTAATTTTCGTTGAATTCAAGTGAACACCTTGTAGACACACTTGCATATGGAAATTAATGGTTATCAGACAAATATTATGTGATTACTGTAGTGTCACACAATCTTTACTTTGCAGAAAAAGTATATATATGGCAAAATCAGTGTGAGTTATATCTGTGCTCATATAATGCTGCAAAAGCACATGAAATCTTAATTCATAATTCTTAATTAAAAATTCTACCTATGGAAAATTATTTTTATTTCAAAAAGCAAAAACTGAAAAAGAAAAATAAGCTTTTCTTATTTTGTCTTAAAATTGTGGTTTATTACTTTATTGTTATTAAAATAGAACAATTAGTCCAGTAATGGGTGAATAATAAAATGATTCTTTTTGTAAGTTTTATTCACTTTTATAGCAAAAAGTATAAGATGTGTGTTAATTAGATTTAATTCTCTGTAGTGCATACATTTCTCTTAAAGTGCATATGGGAGCTTTCTCTACTTCCTTATCATTGAGCACACCTCATTTACATACATTTCTTTTTAAAATGTCTCTAGGTGTGAAAAGTAAGTCAGGAGATGCAAGATATACTATTTAAAGATTGATGAAAAATATAGAAGTGTTATTGGAACTTCATTCATGTTTACACCACGAAACCGTGAAGCAATGCTAGTAGAAAAAGAAAAGTCTTTAAGGATGTATGTAATCCCATCACCTCATGTTTTCAAGATACTGCATAATATAAAAGATCTGTATTTAGACCACCTCATGATTATAGGTATTTTGAATTGCAAACAGCTGGAACTTTGTCAATGTTTTCCTCCATCTAAAGTGGTTTAGAAGAATTGGAAGCTGGGGGAGCCACACGTGTGATTAATTCCTATGAATTAGACACAGCCATTTTTATTTAGTAACAAAGAAACACACTTTTGAGAACTTGAGTTTAAATAAAAATACAGAAGCTAGCTTTTTCCTAAAAAAAAAAAAAAAAAAGAAAAAGCTGAGTTCATCTTCCTATTCTTTTCTGTGTACACCAATAGTATTTCCAACATCGAACCATACTCATTAAGGTTTTCTTTGGACTTGACCTGACACATCCCTGAGAGGATCTGTGATACAACTTTCTGGAAGCTTAATTTTGTGGCTGTTATGGATGTGTCAACCCTGAATGAGTCATGCACTGCCAGAAGTCTTTTCAAGGCTAAAGTCTTCATATTGAAGGACTGTCCCTCAGGGATAGCTTACCCTTTTAAACTGTCTTCAACCACTATCCTAAATGGTAAATTAAAAAAACAATAATAAAAATTTTGTTTCGTTTCTCTTCCTCAGATAAAAAAAAAAAACAAACCAACAAGTAAGTTGGGAAAGGGAAAGGAGGTTGGGAAAAGAAAGGAAAAATTTAAAAGATGCAAAATGAAGAGAGGAACAAAGAAACTCTGAGAAAACAGGATTTTTAAAGGATTTTGGTTTATTATTTTTGTTTTACAGGAGTGAGAAAGTCTAGAAGCATTATTTCTACTGAGCAAAAAGTTTTGTAAAACAGTACTTTTCAGTTAGTTGCAGTAATTAGGGGATGCTACTATTGGAGGAAAACCGTAAGAGACAGAATATGAATAGATCTTATTTTTTCAGTAATGGCATTTCAGTTCGGAACTGTGATTTCCAAACTAACCGACATGAATAAAAATAGAAATGTTTTTCCATAACTTACATGTCTACAGCTGTATTGCTATGGAAGTGCCTCAAGTTGAAGCTGATTTTTGTTCCTCCAACATTGAATATGCATGGTTTAAATAAAGTAATATCACTGCAGTTGGATTTACTTTTGATGAGGGACGGTTATATTCTGTATCAATTTAACTAACTCAGGTTTGGTTTTTGTTTGGGTTTGGTTTTGGTTTTTTTTTATGCAGACAAAGGTTAGGAGAACGTGGAGAAAAATAAAAACAAAAATGTCACTTTACTTCAACATAAAGAAAAAAAAAGAGAGATTTATCTGGGAATTGGGGGATGAGAGGGTGAATTAAAAGCACTTTCATTTGATGGGATTGATTTTGTGGTCCATAAAGGTGCATGGATTCAGATATTGTGGTTTTGGAAACTAATACCTGGATACAACAAATAATTTATCTTGGAGACTAGTGAACTGCTACATAAATAATTTTCATCTAAACATTTGATGATTATTGATATAGGGACCTTATACTGTAGAAACTCTTCTCAAGATGTTAATTATGAGATCTTCATGTTAGATAAAGATCTTATGTCTCCCAGTTCTTTGACTTTACCTCTGTGTGGTCTTTGGTCTTTGTTGTACCTTAGCTGTTTTGCATGGAAGGAAACTTTGGTGTTAACTACTCTTCAGTGGATGTTGATCTCTCTCCTTTGACCACACAGGACTTAAAGCAAGGTGAGGTTAATCCAGTCCCTTGCGTGATTAAACAGAAAACATTTCCTTGATCTATTTTTCCTTTTTTCTCATTCTCATTGTAATATTGCAGCAAACATTTTTTATATTACAATCAGTGTGCAGCTATTCTGTGTGAAATAGGTATTAAAATGAATGATACATGTACTTTCTAAACTCCTTCAGAAGGAAAGCTGTTGCTGAAAGGTGAAGAGATCCAGTCCTTTACAGTAGGAACCACTAAAAAATAAGAAATAAAGCTGGATATTATGCACAGGAAAAATTATTCTACATCTAAAAACTTTTTGACCAAAAGAAGGAACAAAGCATCTCCTATGCTTATCTCAAAGAGATTTTAATATGTTTTGCTTTACTGATGGGGTAAATAGTGGCAGAACAGTTTATAATTTTTTTAGACTCTGCCAGAGATTTGAGCTTAGCAAGTCAAATGACATCACACATCAAATTTATTCATCATTTCTCATTGAAGACCTCTGAGTCGTGGAGATCTGTTACCAATTGATACCTAAACAACTGACTCAATACCCCAGAGGAAGCCACTGTCACACCCCTCCTGCCAGCCAAAAACTAATGGTGGTGAAGACGTTATTTGTTTCAGCAGGCTGAGATGGCAACATGGAAGATTCATAGCGTACTAAAGTCCCATGCTCTTTCCTGTTAATGATACACGAGAGCACTCCAAAAGGAAGTCAGCCACATGACACTGCGTAATAGAGTTTTCAGCTTTGTCTGATTGCATTACAAACACCACACATATTGAAACACTCCGTCAGCTTCCTAGTGCTCACAGTGAGGAACCTGAACCTTTTGACCTCAAACATCTTATTAAAGCCTATGCTGGACTGTGACTCTGCAAGGGAAAAACCAAGAAACTACTGGACTTACTCTCCTCTATAATTCATTCAAGTAAGCCCTTGCTGAGTGGAGGACCTTGGCTTTGATGTTAAAGACTCCTAATTGGAAGGAAGTGAAGTGTTAGCCTGTCAGGCTATTAGTCTCTCATCAAATACTTTAAGAGGTATCAGAACACTGAAGTTCTCACACTAGTGCAAAGAAAGCAAGGAGTGGCCTGTTTTTTGTTAAAATGTTTAAACTTTGCATCTGTCTAACAACCTCCCCCTAAACTTAATATATATGGAGTTGTTCCTTGATATTTCTTCCCTTTTATGTCCACTTTTTCCCTCTCAGAGCCTCCATCTTTCTATTGCCTACAGCATATCAGCTCCTATTAG
>NW_010333670.1:52078-58181 GCF_000700745.2 Antrostomus carolinensis
GTCTCAGGCTTCATATTACAACCCTGATTCAAACCCAGCTATTGCATGCCTAGTGAGACCTACGTCTCTGTTGTTTGATTGCGGAACACCAACTTCTGTGGTAGTTTTCCTTCCAGGAGAGTGACATCTCAGAAGGGTGTCTTTACAATAAGTAATATTAAAACCCAATTGTTTCTGGAAGACGGTTTAGTTCTAAAGACTCAGTTTGGGTCCAGGCTTTGTTATGTACTTAATATATAGAATTTAATTACATTAAATTAACTTAAATCTAAAAATGTGTTGCCACTCTCTTAACTACTGGTGCTTTCCTGCATACAGATTGAGTACCGAAAGAGAAGGATGGGGTATTTCTTTCTTGGGCACATCCAACTAGTCCAAGATGGGACTTAGCTCCTTCCAGGATCATGCAAAGTTGAATTTTGTGTAATTTATATTCTTCAAGTTGGCAATAGCATTCAAAATACCACAGTGAAGAAAATCTTGAAACAGTATAAAATAACTACCTAAAAGGAAATTTCTGAATTGCTAATTCACATCCTTTGCAATTATGAAGGTAGTTATATAGCCACATCTTCTCTGTTTCTTAGTTTACAATATGAGAATAAAGAAATGCTGTACTACCAGTGTCAATGTTTCTGTTCTACAAAGTTTTCTCCATTTTGACTTGCCTAGTGGCAAGCTTATGCAAACAAATTACCTGTGGCATTTCATGCATGTCTTCCATAATGCTAAACATTCTTTTTGCTTTACAAGATGGTGTCCATATGAAAGAAAATCTAATGCATCTGTGTCCTTATGATGAATGTCTCTGGCTGAAAATGACCCTGTTCATGCACAATTATCTTTTTCATGTAAATGTTTGATTGCTAATCAGATCTCTCTCTCTACCTCATGCTTGGTTCTGGAAGCACTTTCATCTGCTTTTGGATGGGTTATGAGTTTTGGCTGTTGCAACAAGTTCTTTAAATTTCCCTCCACAGTTTCTTTTCAGTAATCTCATCAACATAATGCCCTTTTGTAAGTCATTCTTATCTCTGAATGTCCAATATTTTATTATTAAATATTGTAGGTTTTCACACTTCATAATTATTTTGATTAGCCTGCTTTTTTTTAATCAGAGAAAAAGATTTTTTATTTGATAGCTTAAGCAAATATCTTCTTTCATTTTAGTAAGCTTGCTCACTATTTAGGTATTCAGACTCTAAAGATAACCATGGCACTTTATCAAATATATGTGCTTCTGTGATGAAGGTCAGTTACCAATCTGAGTTCATTAAAAAAATCTTCTCAACAATCCTCCTCCACTCAGTCCAGCTGTCCACAAGTCTGTGTGCAAGAGCTAATGACTGCACAGTTTTTACATTATTCTGAGTGAAAATCATAGTATAATTCAGCTTACTGTCATTAGTTTTGTTCTCTTTTGACATCAGATATTGATATGGTTCAAACTTTTCACAGAATAGGAGCATGGAAACAAAAATTCTCTTTATAAATAAAGTTACTTTTTCAAGTTTGTGTTTGCATTCAGTTTGTGTTTGAGTAAGAAACAAGAAGCGTTTACAAGTCACTGCTTGTGATATTTCAAAAGTGGAAAGCATATACTAGGTACACAACCGTGCTCAAATATCACTCTTTTATCCCTATACAGGCATTATACTTCTCATGTTTGTGTCATTAGCAAATGTCTCTAAAGTAACATAGGTCACCATGAAAAATATCAAATTAAGCAAGATTTCAGAGTGATCCAAAGAGAGCTTCACAAATAATCTTTCTCGGATAATCATTCCCCTTTCAACACGCTTCTGTCATTATTTATCTCTTTGGTTAATTCCTTCTGCAGCTTCTGTGTACTTTATGTATCATCTTCTCCAGTTCAGCTCATAATTATCACATTTTTCAATACTGAATGCCTTAATGAAGTCCAGACATCTTAAACCTACACATTCTTTTATGTCAAAAAAATACTTTCTTATCAGAAAAACAAAATAGATTAGTAATCTGACTATGGAAAATTGAGGTGAAATTTTATTCCATTTTACATTTATATCCACTTATTTTTCGCTCTTTTGAAATTTTCTCTGATCAAGAAACTTCTGTATTATTTCTACTTCCATACCCTGCTCTTTCGGTTTTCTTGCAAATTAAATGTTTTAAATGATGGTATTTAGTCTATTCAATAGAATTCACCCCATTAAAGAGAATCAGTTTCTCTGGATTCAGAGTAAAGGATTCCTCTAAATCTTCCTATCACTCTAGTCATCTACTTAAAAGCAGAAAGTTGTTGCTGTGAGATGTCATTTCCTACATGCTTTCTTCAAGGAAAGCCATGATGGGCTCTCTAAGGAATATTTTTTTTTTAGCTAATGAATAAAGCTTACTCTAGATAGAGTGCAGTTGCAGTACCAGCTTCTCTGTATTTTATACAACAGGAGAATTGTTGACCGTTCATTCAATGGATCACCAGAATATGCTTGACCATAATAATAATTGGAGTGAATACAAAAGAATTCTAAATACAGCAGGCTAACAAATACATTACTTCATCAGAAGGGTAATTTTCGGTCTCATCTTATACATATCATGTCTATGTGAATGCTTTCTTAGCATTAAGTTGGCAGTACTTCATATTTGAAAGTGCTGTGCAGACATTAACTAATCAACAGTTTTCTTATTATAATATTTTATCCTGTTCTGTGGTGTCAGGTTTGCCATATTATAAACTACTATAAATGCCAATCAGAAGATGCAGAGTGCCCATTCTTTATGCTTAATGCAGTTTGTTGTACTTAAATTATGACTGAATTGGGTGTTCTTGTGGCCATAGTTACATTTCTATAATCATGTTTCCAGAAGCATTGGATTTTTATCTTGAATATAAATCTTTTCATATAAATGAAAAATGTAAAAAACTGATGTGTATGTACAGTATGCCATAAGAAAATGTCCATTTACAGCACAGGAATAGAATGGAATGGAATGGAATGGAATGGAATAGAATAGAATAGAATAGAATAGAATAGAATAGAATAGAATAGAAATATTTCAGCTGGAAGGGACTTGCAATGATCATTTAGTCCAACTACCTGACCAACTCAGGGCTGACCAAAAGTTAAAGCATGCTGTTAAGGGCATTGTCCAAATGCCTCTTCTACACTGACAGGCTTGGGGCATCAACCACCCCTCTAGGAAACCTGTTCCACAGTGTTTGACCACCATCTTGGTAAAGAAATGCTTCCTAATATACAGTTTAACCCACCCCGGGGTAGCTTTGAACCATTCCCAAGTATCCTATCACTGGATACCAGAGAGAAGAGACCAGTGACTCCTTCTGCATGTCCCCTCCTCAGGAAGCTGTAGAGAGCAATGAGGTCACCCCTCAGCCTCCTTTTCTCCAAACTAGAAAAGCCTGAAGTCATTAACCTCTCCTTATAGGACATGCCTTCCAGCCCTTTCACCAGCTTTGCTGTCCTCCTCTGGACATATTCAAGAACTTTCACATCCTTCTTAAATTGTGGGACCCAGAACGGCACACAGTGCTCAAGGTGAGGCTGTGGCAGGCTGAATACAGCAGGATAATCCCCTTTTGACTTATTTTGGTCATGCTGTGTTTGATGCACCCCAGGATACGGGTTGTTATCTTGGCTGCCAGGGCACACTGCTGACTCACATTGAACCTGCTGTCAACCAACACCCCCAGATTCCCATCTACCTTTGGAGTATTTCCCATACATATAATAGGAAATACTGCAAATACTACCAGTTTAACCTCTGTGACAATAAATACCTGCTGACACCTTTGTGTCCCATTCCAAGAGCTGGACAATTAGTTTCACAATTCTGTGCACATAGAAACTGACTAAAGGTACAAATATCCAACTGAATGTGATTTTTCTTAGTGCTTCAGAAACAAAAAGCCACATTTTCACTTAGGATATATAGATTATATCTTTAGATAGTATAAATGAATATAATTCCACCAGTTTCCATGAAATTATGATGTACCCTCACTGAGAATCTTGCCCTGAAATTCCAGTAAAATCAGTGGAAACGCCTGTGTTCAAGGACAGATTTTATTGACTGTCTCATAAGTGCTGACAGACAAATGGATGTCTTTTGTTCAAGCCATCTGAGGGATGAGCAAGCCAAAATGCTTTCCTTCCAGCTCAGTTTAGGAAGTGAAACAAGAGCATTATCTAGCTTGGGGGTTTAAAGGCAATGAGGTCAGTGGCTTTGATCCCAGCCTCCCTGCTAACCCTGCCAGACTCCACATGTGGGCTATGTGCCAGCGGTAGCATGTGACAGTGACCCAGAGAGTGAGATGCACACATCGAATCATGCAGGAGATGTAAAGAAGTGTGAGAGTCCTCCCTCCATTACTATTAATCTCTTTTACAATTTTTACTGTCAGAACAGCTCTGATAATAAGTGGAAGAAACCAGGCAGAACAATGAAAGCAAATAGAAAAAGGCAGTACTTGACTTTCATTCACAAGCCTTCCCTCACTGCCCTTTTAGGACATTACTCTAAACTACTTGAGCTTGTGAATAAATCAGCTTAGCTACACACCATGCCAAATTCTTGCGATTATTTAATCTTGCTGTGAAAACACATTATAATTGTTGTAATCTTCCTGTATTCTGTAACTTATTTACGTACTTGTTAATATCTTATACTGTAAACGTTAGGAATGTGACTAGCTTACAGAAGTTCTAATAATCATAGAATCGTAGAATCGTAGAATCATAGAATGGTTTGGATTGGAAGGGACCTTAAAGATCATCTAGTTCCAATCCCCCTGCCATCAGCAGGGACACCTTCCACTAGATCAGGTTGCTCAAAGCCTCATCCAACCTGGCCTTAAACACTTCCAGGGAGGGGGCATCCACAACTTCCTTGGGCAACCTGTTCCAGTGTCTGACCACCCTCACAGTCAAGAACTTCTTCCTAATATCTAATCTAAACCTCCCCTCTTTCAGTTTAAACCCATTTCCCCTTGTTCTGTCATTAGTTGCCCTTATGAAAACTTTCCCCAGCTTTCTTGTAGGCCCTCTTCAGGTATTGGAAGGCATCTATAAGATCACCCCAAAGCCTTCTCTTTTTCAGGCTGAACAGCCCCAACTCTCTCAGCCTGTCTTCATCGGAGAGGTGCTCCAGCCCTCGGATCATCCTGGTGGCCCTTCTCTGGACTTGTTCTAACTGGTCCATGTCTTTCTTATGTTGGGGGCTCCAGAACTGGATGCAGTACTCCAGGTGGGGCCTTACAAGAGCAGAGTAGAGGGGCAGAATCACCTCCCTTGACCTGCTGGACACGCTTCTCTTGATGCAGCCCAGGATACGGTTATTGGCCTTCTGGGCTGCAAGCGCACATTGTCTGCTCGTGTTCAGCTTCTCACTCACCACCACTCCCAAGTCCTTCTCTTCGGAGCTTGTCTCAAGCCATTCATCACCCAGCCTGTATTTGTGCCTGAGGTTGCCTGGGGTTGCCTGGGGTAATAAGCATTGTTTTATGTACTACTCCTTTCAGTAATTATGAGCACGATATAAAGAGTCATACAAAACTTTGTAGTTATGAGAAATCTTAGGTAGCCAGCTTACTAGATAGGTAAATCTGAAGTTTAGCTGCAGTCCAGACCCCTAGCTGGTTTGAATGGAGATGACACTGGAATAATTCCATCTCAAATCCATGGAAGAGTCTGTCTACAGGCATGTGAATTGCTGCCAAAACACAATTTCTGTCAGCAAAGTCAACACTTATTGTTCAGTGATCTTGAAGAGAGTGGATTTTTAAAATGTTTTTTCATAAGTTTTCTCAAAATTGCCTCAGCAAAGGAATGTTTGGTGGCTACTCCAAGAGCTGTTATAAAAGTATGTTTCAAGAATAATGAAAATAATAAAGAGCTCATGTTCAAGATTTTTGAGGAAGAGAATTTCCATATGTGTAAAATATTTGCTTTATAGGGTAATGGCATGATGACATTTCATACTGTTATGAGGGTATCTATAGTATTGTTATGCAATTTTCTGAAAATTTAAGAAAGTTTCAGTATTTGGGTTTTGTTTTTGTTTTTGTTTGGGAGGTTTTTTCCCATGTACAGATCTTGTA
>NW_010333670.1:58209-81239 GCF_000700745.2 Antrostomus carolinensis
AGGCAGTGTTGCACTCTGGAAATCTGGACAGATTTAAGCTGTAATAGTAGTTTCGTAATTCTCCACCTATCTATTCCATGAATAGATGTGACTCAACGAAGCCATTCTCAGAAACTACCCAGACCATGACTGTCCTTTACTGAGATGTCAACCTCAAAGTGCCCAAGGACCTTATTTACCTGGCAGTAAGGCTGTGCTGATCTTAGAAGAAGTAATGATTGGACACTAGTAGATGACCCTTTATCACCCATCAGGTTGGTAAAAACCAGAAATAAATACAATTTAAGTCAATGGATTTACACTGGTAGGTAATACATGTCAGAAGATAATCAAGTCTTGACTGCACATATATATGGAGAGACAGACATTTGTTGTATATAGTTTTACTGGTATAATTTTGCTGCTTTTTCTCTTGCTTCTCTGTCAAGTATATCCTTGGCATCTGGCTCCAGTTTTACAAGAGGCAATTCACTGTTTTCTCCTCCCTGTTTTGTGTGTCTCTAACTGTGTGACCCCATTTCATTGAGTTGAAAGAAATGTAGATCAGTTCATAGGCTATAGCAGAACTGATATTTCTCATCCATAGTTCTCTTGCAATTTAACATATAAACATCCTCTCAAGACAGTTTGCTGGAAGGGGGGGTGGGAGGGTAAAACCATGTAAAGTGTTTACTGCATCTGAGAGAAACACATCTGGTGAGGCCATAGAGTGCATTAACTCACCAAGGTGATGAAGTGAAGTTTGAAATGACATTTAAGTGCCATGAGGGACGGCTGCAAAGGAAAGCTACTGACTGGGTAAGGCTTTTTCTTTCAACACAATGAAAAGCTTTGTTATTCTTGCTAAGCTGTTGCTACCCCAATGGGAGAACTTTTATTAATATCTAAGGGAAAAAAATAATAACAATTTTAAAAGATGGATCCTCTACTTTAAAATTTTTCACTGTATCAATGTTATACAAATGTGCTCACCCTTCAAGATGTTGTTGGGTTTGCCTGATGGAAACGTGTCACCACCACAACCCCAGTGCCTTGATAGAAGCAAATCACACTCTTGATTCTGCCCAGCTCAGAAATACAGAACTGTAATAATATGAATAGTCCCATTGTCAAAAGAAGAACTCTGACACCCTTCTTTTCTCTGGCTTGATTTATTTTCCTTTTATAAAGATTTTTTTTCTGTATATATTTTATAATATAAAGACAAAAGAAATAAGAAATAATGATATATAAGAAAATAAATATTTTCTTTATATAAAAAAATAATTATGTTTTTCCCATTTGCAAAGTGTTTTGAGATAGATCAAAAAGAATAAAAGCTACACAATATTCACATTTACTATTTAAAAAACAAGTAATAAACATACTAAAAATTTCTGTAGGTTTGGAAGCATCAAGGACTGAGTACCTTCCTCTGACTCATGCTCCCTCAGTGACAGTCTATAAGAGAAGCAGAGAAACTGGGTTAATTCTTTCAATCCTTTTTTCATTAGTCCATGACTCCATGACAGCTTAGATTAGCCTAATATATGGTCCCATTAGACTTTATACAATTTGCTACATTATTTAATTTGTTGAAGAAATGTTTTGCATGCACCATATAGAAATGTTTCTGTCTACAGAGCTGACTGCATGACAAATTCAGTGATCTGAACCTAAAGAGATATAATGTGCTGCACTTTTAAATAATTTACAGTTTAGAACATTCACTGTTGATGCACAAAATAGACACAGAAACTGAAGGACCTTTTCCCCCTTCTACAGTTTATTTTGAAGTACTGATTAATTTGCTAAGAACTAGTATGTTATCACTTTTAAAAAATGTTTGTATTATTTTTGGAAATTCACAGTGAATTAAATTTTGGTTCTCTGAAATTAATGCTAAAAAACATACAAATTTCACAAGTCTAAGATTTTGTTATGGTTTTATATAAGTAATCACATATTAACATAATTAGTATAAATGTGCTAGATATTCTACATAGAACACAAACTGGTCTTGTACAAACTTCACTATTTTTAACAAATATTGCAGAGCTACCTTCACTACACTTGTGTTTTATAATACCATTCACTTTGTATTTTTCAGTAAAATTCAGCATCAACTCTGCAGCATCACCAGTTATGTTTCTAGCTTGCCTAAGCTGAGTAAATGCAATTTGGTAGCAAACACTAAAGATACTAACAGTGCACTGATTTATCTCAGGAGGATATACCAAAAAGAATTTCCAAATAAATTATGAGAAGTAGTAAGATTGATATAAACAGTAGAAACTGATGTTATACAAATCCTCACAGTATTGAATATGTATACTTGTCATAGAATCATAGAATGGTCTGGGTTGGAAGGGATCTTAAAGATCATCTAGTTCCAACCCCCCTGCTATGGCAGGGACACCTTCTACTAGACCAGGTTGCTCAAAACCTTACTTCTTTCCTAGAATAGAATTCCCAACAACTTGTCTTTGGAAATTTCAAAGAATGAGAGTTTTCTTAGGAATACTGTTCCCATATAACACTGAACTAAAAATGGAGGTGGAATTCCTACGAATACTCCCCTTGGGCAGGTTTGTACGTTATGTTATGCAATTTTGCCATTACTGTGCAATCAAGTCCCTAGCAAGGGCTTTGGTACTTGGTCCTTCATAATTTATATGATGATCCTACTCTCAATAGGGTTATAAAGGTGGTTGTTTAGGAGCATCTCAAATGGAAGTAAAATCTTTTCAGTTCCCCAGGAAAAAAATGCTTTGTGGCATGTGCCAAGGAAAATATGTCTGTAGAATTGGAAAATGTGCTCATTCTTGTAAACACCTTTATGAGATGGGATACTTCATGTTTTTGAGGTGAGAAGACCTTGTCACAAGAAAATATGGCATTCACTTTGAACAGAAAAGACCTACAGAAACACATTTAGTGAGAAGCACTCATCCAGACAGTGTCAGGAAGTATTAGATTCAAAGGTAAGAGTGATTCTCTAAAAGTGGTGGAACATTTTCACGGTAGGAAAACACAGTTCCAACCCAACAGCTATTTATATCATGGTGTTATGTGCTTCTGCTGTTTTTCAGTAGGACTATATTGGTAGGAAAGATGCCAGGTGAGTGGAAAAGCTGTATACTGAAAAGATTTAGAACTACTAAGAGAGGGGAAAATCTATTCATGTTTAAGACAATAGCTGATGAGATAGCACTGATAATTAACTTAATTTTACATGAAGAAATTCTTGAAGTACAATTTGACAATGTAGTGACGCATGTTTACATAGCTGAGTATCTTGGAAGACATGGGTGAATTTAAGGATTTAGGCAAAGACCTTTAACTAGAAATGCATTCTAATATTGTACTTAAAAGAAACCAAAGCAATTACAAAACAATCAGGAAAAGATCGTGGGATCATGCTGGCTGGAAGGGACCTCCCGTGGTCCCTGGTCTAAGCTCCTGCTCAGAGCAGGAGCAGCAACGGGGCCAGACCAGGTTGTGCAGGGCCTGAAAACCTCTGAGGATGGAGCCTGCACAACCTCTCTGGACAACCTGCTCCACTACTTGACCACCCTCCAGGGAATAATATTCTTGCTCAAAATGCTAGTTTATTAAATTGATGCTGTGTAACTAAGGCAGCAATCACCTGTTTCATGGGTGAATACCAGATCCATGATTATAGAAACAGATCTGGAGAAGTTCTCAGTTGTTTTCAGAACATTGTAATACGACACAAGCAGAAATTCATTTTTTTATGGGCGGGGGAAAAGGAAGAGCATTACAAATCCATGGATGAAATCAACTGATAAATTTAAACTGAAAAGGAATGGTAGTAACCATTTAAAAAGCTTCAATTCTTTTGAGGAAACTGCTTGGCCTAATTTCAGGCACAGCAATCCATTAGAAATCCTCAGAGACATAGAGCGCCAAGCCAACCACTTCAGGAAGATATTTAAACAAGGCCCTGTGCCAGTAAATGACTCAGTAAGCCACAGGTTTTGTGTGTGGTTTGTTTTTTTTTTTTCCCCTCTCAAAATCGTAGGTCACAGACAAAGTGCAGAAAGCTGTAACAGAGATGAAAGGAACTGGGAAATATTTTCATAATGGCTGAGTGAGGATTTTTCTGTGGGTAGATCTTACACTTTTTTGCAAAAGGTAACACTTTAGTTTTGTCACAAGAATGTTGTAAAAAAATATATTTCAAATTTTATCATATTGATGTTTATTTTTTGTTGTCTGGTTTCGGTTTTGATTTTTTGTTGTTGTTTTTTTAACGTGGCAAGAGATCAAGGCCTTCACTTTGAAGTTCACTTTTATTTCTTTCACCTCTTGTGGCACTCTATGAGAGATGTAGTGCCCAACAGAGCCAGGCTCCTCACCTTACCCACATTTCCCACTGGTCACCCAGGTGATCAATTCAAGGTGATCAATCACACAAGTCAGATAGGCAGAAGCACAAAGAAAGAGGGTACAGGTTTAACCATAGATCTACCCTTTTTGCTCATGAGCACTGATGAGCAGGGTAGACCTACTTTAGGCACCCACTGTGTGACAGATGGAAGTTTGTGATCCTCTAAGCCACTGTTCCTCCTCTGTGTCACACCTGAAACACCACAGATACACAAAAGACATAGAAACATGACAAAAATAACCCACATCAGTTCAACCAATCTGTTTCTCCCACTGTAGCTTTCATTGTAATTGTGGGCTTCATTTTGTCATGTTTGTACTGTGAAGGAGAAATTTCTATAGAAGACATTGGTGGTGTGTCAGTGGCAAGCAATCGTGAGACCACAACTAGATAGAAAATGACCCAAAGTTCTTTCTAGATCATGCAGGTAGTCAGTTCAGCGCTCAGCCGACACCACTAACACTAACTGAGAAAAAGTCAAGTCTTCTAGAGAAAAGGCTGATCTTGAGTTTTCACCTCAGAAATAACTGATCTCCTGCTGCTCCTTACACAGTTCTACTTTGCACTGACTTTTACTCAAACTGCATTACAAGATACTAATTCTTCTCAAAGGAATTAACATAAACCAATCAGGGATAAGAAGGGCAAATGCAAAAACCTCAAGGCTATGAAAAAAATTTACTTGATATTAGTTATTCTTCACTGAGAATGTCCTAAGAGAGAAGTGATTTTAGTTTAATTATATTTGCAATTATTAAAAGGGAGAAAGTCCAAACCAGTGATATATGCAATTGATACTTTCAAAGGGTCAGTTTCAAAAAGCTGAAAACAATTATGAAACAGATCAGGCACGAGGCAGAATTTAATTAAAAACATGTGAATAATAATCAGAAATTGTTTAAGAACAATTAAATAAGTATTCAGAAATCCGCACTCTAAGATCTGTAAAAGGCCACAGTGGTTGAAACTGCAAACTGAATTTGATAGGAAGTGAAAGCAGCTCCATACACATATATGCAAAAGTTCTCACACATGTGCATGCACACATGAGCAAACTGAGTATGTATAAAATGTAAAAAGGAAGATATGATTAATAAATAATTAATTTGAAATTAATATTCTAGAATTTTAGAACTGATAAGAGAAACACAGGTAGAATTCTTGACCATCAAACTTAAGGAAGCTAAGGTCTTCTGAAAGCTTACATATTTATTTCATTTTATATGCAATCTTTTTTGTGTTGTTGGTCAGAAAGATTAAAAAGACAAGGAAGTGAAAAGACAACAAGATTTTGTTGTTCATGCATTTTCCAATTGGAAACTTCAGAATATGGTAAACAACAGCTTCTAGCATTAGAATTTTTTATGTCAGCAAATACTGATAATTTGTCTTCAACAATCTGGAAAAGGAGCCCCTAGGATCTTTGATGGTGGTTTTCATCGACTGTAAGATAACTGAAGAATTTCCAAAGACTGAAAACAAACTTACATTTTGTTAACATTTCAGCTAACTTGCATGAGTAACAAGGAGTCCACTAACCTGACATCAGCCCTAGGGAAAAATAGAGTGGCTGATGATTATTTGTTTAATACAGAATTAGAAGAAAATAAGCAAAGAGATATAAAAATCCTAAATCTTATCTGAGAAGATAAAAATCAAGTTTGAATGTTTGATTGTTACAAGCAGGACTGCTGCTATAATGGACTTCGACAAAGTATTGAATTAGTAACTACTCAACATTTAAATTAAGAAGTTACGGTGATTAAGAAAATCAGTAACTTGTCAACAACTGAGTGAGTTAAAACCTGATTAGTTTAGACACAGGGAAGTATAACAGAGTAAATATGTTTTAGTGGGTCATGGAGGGGTCAGATTTGCTGTTATGCCGTCTAATACCTTTGTCAATAATCTGAAAGAAAGCACAAAAATCTTTACTAGGAAAGAGAGCAGATTATTTTAATCAAATATTGATGAACTCACAACTTCTATGGAAGACGTATCACAGCATTGAAGTTCTTCCCATAAAGGGGCGTAAACAGATATGGGACACAAAATATGTATCCATCAGCCATATTGGTTAGTTTTTTTTAATCATTAGCTCTAACCTCAGTCAGAAGTTCTCAGATGATTTTTTTTTGAGGTTGAATATCTGTTTAGGAGAAGCAAGCATAAGAGTAAGTGGACGAATGAAAAGCTTTGACAGAGAAGCGATGAAGAGCATCTACAAATGTGGCTCCATTTGCATATCAGGCTTGTCATCATCACAAACAGCTGATGATGACAAGCTGTTCACAAATCCAGTGATCCCATATTTACTGTATGAACTGGTTTAGATAAGTCACTGAGGAACTCTCTATCAGAGCTGAAAGGTCCTATTCTTAAAAATAGGACATGCTTTAATAATTTTACTTGCAATTGAGACCAAAGCTGCATTAAATTCTGTGGAAAATTATCTCATCTCCAAATCAATATTAATGTACAAGACAGCAAGCCTCTTAACTATGTTTTATAGGTCCAGCCATTGCACGTTACATTAATAATAATTATTATTTTATCATGTTTTCTTCTAGTTTATTTAGTTAAAAATCCCATGCAGGTCTATGGCCAATCCCATCTAAATGTATAAAAAGAAAAAAAAAATCACTATTCACTGGTAAGATAAAAACTGACAGTACATAAGGGATGGTTCTTGTTTCTGTACACCTCTGAAAGTAGCAGGAAGGTCATGATCAGCAGAAGTATGCCAGGAATTCATGAAGATCAAAAGACAACCATACCTCTGTCGAATATTTTTTCAATGTTGCATCTGATTTTAGAATAGATACATGCAGTGTTCTAACGTGGGATATCAGCAGGCAACGTTTTTAGCTGGTAATAACTCCTGTGTGCACACACATATTCTTTCTTCAGAAGAAGTACTTTAAAAAGCACTGAAGCAAATCAAGGGCTTTGAGATGTTTTGTGTCAGCTGCATGCCACTTTATCTTGCAACAAGGAACTGGGTGAGCCACTAGAGCTGTTTTTGATCCTTCCACAATTCTACTTGTAATGTCTCCAGATAATTTGGTACTAGGAAAATGTCACATCAGACACAGATACATGGAGCACACACTTTTACAACGTTCTAACCATAGAGGGATTGACTGTGTAACTACTTATATGGTCCTAATCACCAGGTTATTGAAAACCTCAGGCATTTAATGCTGTTGATTCCCACAGCCTGCCCATGAGGTAGGGAAGTTTTATTAGCATGTGCTCAGTCAGAGCATCATGTTATTTGATAAAACAAAATACTTGCTCAAGGTCACACAGAAATTCTACAAGGAAGCCACAGATTTGCCCCAGACGCTAACTGCACAAAGATGTCTCTAGAAGGTATAATCTAAAATAGCAGAAAATGAACTAGATCTAATTGTTTAACAAAGTTTGTAATTTTAGGTAGAAATACTGTTTTTCTAAGTTAAATCGACACAACATACAACAGAGCATAGAACAGACATCACATTCCTTATTTGGCTCTGTGTTTATATATGCCAAATTCATTAAAGAATTCTATAAATTTAATCCAAACATTTTCTTAGCAGCATCTTCAAATCATCCTTACAATTTCATCTTACCAAAATGGCTTCAGAGGAATGCAGTGAATAAGTAGGAGGGATTCAGCTGTAGCTCTTTCCAGGCTGTCAGGACCTTGTTGTTTGTTTCATGTCTAAAGCTGGCCCAGAGCTTCCTCACATGTCCTCGCTACGTGTCCAGCAGTGGTTTTCCCTTTCTATCTCCATGCCAGGCAGAATGAGCATGCAGGAAAGAAAACATAGTTATGTGATGACTAAGATTGCAACAAAGGATATTTTTTAAAAAATAGTGTATCTCCTATTGAACTAACTGATTAAGTTTGGATTTAGAAGCTCTTCTTTGAGTTTCTAATGTGTTACACAAGGTAGATGTCTTGCCTGTTGGCTTGTCTCTCATGGTAAATATTTTTCTAATGTGTTCGACAATAACTGAGTCCTGTTTATGTAGTTCATGTAGATTTGCCTTAGAGAGGGTACAAGTTAAAATTTCATTGATTTTCTAACACAGTCTTTCAGTGGTCTTTTCTAAGCTCATTTCTGTGTGCCTTATGAGTTGGTGACATGTCATGGTTTTGCTCTTCCCCTGTTTGTATTTTGAAAAGACTGACTAATCTTGCAAGGCAATAATCATGGGGTGACTTACTTTGCAATAAGTGCTAAAAGCCTTAGTTGTTCCTAAAAGTTATGCTAAAATGCACAAAATTAGTATAGTGCTGGTGTGGGCTGTGAAAACAATGTGTGTCACCTTTTTCTAGGTCAAGAGTAACTTAATCATAGATAATTAGTGGAGAAAAACGTTCTTGCAGACATAGGCCCAACTACAGAAACAGAACCTTACACACCTGATGGCTCATGGTACCAGTTATTTACTTCACCTGTATTTGCACATATTAGCCTGACGATTTCTGTACTATTGGTTTACAGTAAACTTGTCCAAATATTCTCTACACTATTAGTATTTTCTAGTCCTCTTTTTTTTTTTTTTGTCTTGGCATATTTTTTCTTCCTGCATACTGTAATGTGGTTCCAGCAAGTTATACAAAGTTGAGGATATGTTAGTTTAGATAATATAGGAAGCCCAATCAAATTAAAAACAAACCACATATATTATTTCCAACAGTTTAGATTAATAGTTTTCTAGCTCTAAATAAAGTTAATTAAGAAGTGCTAATTCATATTTTTGTCTAACTAATCAGACATAGTTCACAATCTTCTGGCTTTTTATTTGTGGTCCATGTCATAGGAAAATACAAATTTCTCATTAGTTAGAAGAGTAGTATGACAATACTAATGAATTATAATGTTCCCATTGCAAATAAATTCCAGGTAGAGGTGGGAAAAGAGAACCCTTGGGCACAGATGCCAAGACTTTTAAAATTAAAAGTTACTTAAAACCACAGTTTTTGCTTTAAAAGTAATAGTTTGCCTTTTCTATCTCTATAGTTTCTAATTTCTAAAGCATTTTTATATAATTCACACTCTTTTCCTCTGTACCTTAATAAAAAGTGCCTATTTTTTTCCTACTTTGAAATACTATTTGTTAAATATATTATACTGCTTAAATCCAGAGCGGCTTCCTGGCTTTTGCTGTACTGATATTCGCAGGTTTGCAACACGACAAAAGGAATTGCAAGTAAAAGGAGAAGTTTTTGAAAGTTCTATAATTTATGATTACCTGGCTGCATTTTCAGTATGAAAACTACCTCCAGAATATCTTACTTTCTAGGAAAGTCATAATGCACTGCTTCATGCTGAGTTTGTTCTTAAAACGAAGTTCATTTGCATTCTGCACCACAGGGGAGTTACTTGTAAACTTCCGCACAGCAAGGTGCACACAGAATAGTGCTAACAAACCATGAATTATACAAAGATGTAATTCAATTCATAGAATCACCCCAAAGCCTAAGTGTTTATCAGGTACTTATATTTGCACAAAAATTCTTTGATTATTAAAAAAAGGCTATACAATGCATTTGCTTTATCAGCACCTTTTAACTGAAGACATGGTTTGAAATAGCAGGTAAACTAGTCTTTGCCTGTGAAGGTGTGGCAAGGGGGAAGCTAGGAGGCTAGACATATTCAGTCAAACTTTAAAAAGCTGATCTCTGATGACCAGCAATAGAACACGAAGAAATGGAATGAAGCTGCATCAGGGGAAGTTCAGATTGGACATTAGGAAAAATTTCTTTACTGAGAGGGTGGTCAGTCACTGGAACAGGCTCCTCAGATTTGAAGGAGCATCTGGATTATGCTCTTAGTCATGTGATTTAGTCCTGCGAGGAGCAGGGAGTTGGACTCCATTATCCTTATGGGTCTCTTCCAACTTGAGATACTCTCTGATTTTATGAAAGAAGGCTTCGTTCTGAATTTGATTCACAGGGCTGGGAGAGTTTTTCTAGAATCCAGTTCAACCACCTCCTTTAGCAAGAACTATGCCTTTTCTAGTTCACCTAGCTTTTATCTACTAGTTTTCCAACTTGTACTTGTTAAAACCCAGTACTTTCCAGTAAAAAATAAGTTGTTTGCTTTGCACTTTTGAGAGATCCACCAGAGACAGAAAAGGGTGTTCCAGAAATTTACAAACCTCAAAGCAAAAACATATTGGAACCCATTTGGACTTGTAATCTTACCACAATAAGTTACTAATAAGATCATAGAATAGTTTCAGGTGGAAGGGCCCTCAGAAGATCATACAGTCCAACTTCTTTCTCAAAGTCAGAAGAGATTGATCAGGGATCTAGTCACATATAAAAAAAAAAACCCTAAAGATGGGGATTTCACAGTCTGTCTGGGTAACCTGTAGGAGTACTTAACTGAGATAGAACAAGGGGTAAAGGCTATAAACTGGAAGAGAGGAGATTTAGATGAGATATTAGGAAGAACTTCTTTACTGTGAGGGTGGTGAGACACTGGAACAGGTTGCCCAGAGAAGCTGTGGATGCCCCCCCGCCACTGGAAGTGTTCAAGGCCAGGTTGGATGAGGCTTTGAGCAACCTGGTCTAGTGGAAGGTGTCCCTGCTGATGGCAGGGGGGAGGTGGAACTAGATGATATTTAAGGTCCCTTCCAACCCTAACCATTCTATGATTCTATGATGCTATCCATCAGAACCTGAGACAGCCCTGCCATCCAGCACATCAGCTGTTCCCACTCAGTTTGGTGCCATCTACAAACTTGAATACAGTCCATTACCCATGTTTTTGATGAAGATGTTAAAGATTATTGTGATGGTTTTGGCTGGGATAAAGTTAACTGACCAAAGGGGTATTCCATATGACATCATGCTGAGCATCTGAATTTGTGGGAAGAAGAAAGAAGGGGGTGACTTTAGGAGTGATGGTGTTACTTGTCTTCCCAAGTAACAATTATGCCTGATGGAGCCCTTCTTTCCTGGAGACGGCTGAGCACATGCCTGCTGATGGGAAATAGTGAATTAATTCTTTTTCACATTGCTCGCATGCATGGCTTTTGCTTTACCTATTAGACTGTCTTTATCTCAACCCATGAGTTTTCTCACTTTTACCATTCCCATCCTCTTCACCATCCCACCAAGGGGGGGAGAACAAGTGGTTGTGCGCTGTTTAGTTGCTGGCTGGGGTTAAACTACAACAAGCATTAACTCCAGAATCAGTTTATAAGAAACATTACTCACAACTGGGCATCAGTTAGAATTTGAACTACTAAACACTATTCCCTAAACTGCTAATCCAAACAGTTTTTCACACACCTGGAGTTGCCCTTCTAGTAACTACTGCAGAAGTTAAAGTCCATCATGCCATCCAGACCTGTAATCAGAATATTCCTTCCAATTGTTTAAAGAAGACTATCCACCCACCTCTTTTAGACTGGGTGGTCAGCAGCAGACACTTACCAAGTTGGAGGTGCCCACTATGCCTCTCTTCTTGGCAATCCATTTGATTTTGAGCCATGAATTCTTGACAGGCTTATTGACTGGTCCACAGGCTCTTTTGCATCAAGACTTTGCATAAACCCTCCTTCCATGCTCCCTTATTTAAAGAGATTGTATTTATCCAGCAGCACTCCAGTGTGATGTGACTGATGGGGAGATATAATAAAACTATTCAGTAGGTTTAAATTTGTTCATTTCTTGAATAATCCATCATTTTTAAAGTGGTTATTTCATTAAGAAATTTTTAACATAAAGTGATTGTTTTAGTGGTAGAATGAATTCAGAGTAGAAAATATGGAGAACTACTGGGAAGCCAGGTGGACAAGGTATTAGAATAAAGCACAGACATGCATCTTCTTATAATTTTCTTATCAGACTTAAAACTTATTCAGTCAGGTTGTATCTGAGGCAATTGAAGCTGTTTTTAGAAGTGGTGTGGCAGTAACCAAAAATAGAAGTCTCAGTTTAAACTGTAGACTCTCATGTTGCCCCTGAAGAAAAGCAGAGCCAAAAAACCAGAGACAGTTCTAGGAATTCAGAGGTAACATCATACAAAGGGTTTCAACAGCAGAAACCTTACTTGGTTTGCTCCACATGTTATTCGGTTTTAAGGGGTAGTTCGTAGTGTTCTTAAATTCATCACATTAGGCAATCCTGAAGTCTGTCTTCTGGTTTTAATAGTATACCAACTGAAAACACTTTTTCACCTCCTCTGCATGGCCATTAATGTGGTGCTTGGAAAGCACTGAAAGTGCATGACTGGAAATCTTTCTCTGAGAGAAAACTTTGGCTTTGTTCTGTGGCTAATAGTTAAATGCTGCCTGTCACTGACAGATCAGCAGGTCTTATAAAAGTCTTAAGGGAATGATTCCTTGAAGGATAGGTAGTTATTGGAGAAAATTGGTTATTCCACTAAAAAAAATTAAGGAAGAGGAAAGTAAAATAACATTTGGTTCAATAGAATGATAAATGCAGCAATTGGGGGAAAAAAATGAAACTATTTAAATTAAAGGGCAGTGCTGTCACAAGAAAAAATGAATATAAACTGGCCAAGAGGCAAGAAATACATTAAAATCATCAAAGCAGAGTGGTCCAACACATCCTTCCCATAAGAATAGCAGAGACAAAAATCCTAAGTTTTAAGAACAGAATTTGACCCTTTATATGAAAGGTTAAAGGACAGAGTAACCTCCTGTGATGTAGGAAATTTCAATAACTTCTACTATAAAAGTGTAGGCATCAATCTGTTGTTACAATAAAATCCAGAATAGCTACCAGTATTTCTTAATCACTAATGAACTCGTACAAAATATAGACAATAAGGTTAAATGAAGGCAGTCCTGCCAAATTGTTTAATACAAATGAAAACACTGTAAAACTGTTGTTTGTGGAATCTGTCTTAAGAATAATCAAAGGTTCTGAATACTGTCTTCTACTCCCTCTCAGGACTGCTGATAAACATATGTTGATTTTTGATTGAAAACCCAGAGTTCAAAAATCACTTAACGATCGACTATTCAAAAATATGAAACATTAGCTCATTTTTGTTCATTTATTTGTTCATATCAACTTCTCTAACAAGACAAAAATATTCTTATGGGATTTCTATCGGGTTTTTTTTCTTTTTCTGCTGGAAAATAGCATTATAAATTATATAAAGAATAACTGGCTCTGAGAAGAAAGTAGATAAATAGAATTATTTTTAAAATACAGAGAAGTTAAAATATTTTCCTCCATAAAATATGTATTAAACTATGAATATGTAAGCATTACAAAGGGGTGCTAAATGTATGAAACAGGCAGAAAAGCTTCATAGACTGTACACATTTTAAACTACAACATGGGCTCACCAGTGGTCCACTGCTGCTGGTTTTTTAGAAAGCCTATGAATCAGTCATTTTCCTTCTCTTCACAGTCCTGACAACCTCCATTCCCTCCCATTATGGTTGCAATTTCTTGCTGTAACTGAAATGCAGTACATAAGTAAGAGGAGATGCCTACCCATTATCATATCTTTCTTCAGATGGAGATGAGTTTACTGCTGTTTGAAGTAAAATTAACTAGGTAGCAGACTTCTTGCATTTTCACATTATGTTTAGCTTTCTGAAGCTCATGAAAATCTTTGACAAATAGCTGAGAAGAAGTTTCTAGTACAAATAAAACAAAAATATTTAATTGTTAAGGACTATGAACATATGGACCAATGTGAGGTTTTCAGATCCAGCTGCTTATGACTAAAGCGAACTGCATCTATGTTACTTGGTAATGTGATCCCAATGAGCTTGCCATTGAAAACAAAACATGGTCAGAGTTAGAAGAAAATCCATCTGCAAGGAAGCATTATAATCTAATTACACACTATCTGTGTGCTTTTCACATTGTTTCTGCTGGTAATCAGTGACTTTCAGATAAAAGGTGTAGGTAAGTAGGTGTAGCAGCCACTCAGTATATCCACGGCTGCTTTTGGGTCATTTTTTACTGCTGGACTTCCACTGTCACAAACCTGTTACTGAAACCTTTAGGCACTAACAGAAGAACGGGATGATTTCTCTAAGCAAAAAAAGAACTTGTGCCTGCTGGTGTTATAGACTTTAAAATAATACAACTTGCTGACAAAAGGAAATATGCCAGTTCTGTACACCAGACAGAGATTCAGAGGTGACTTGCTGGTCACTGATTTTTTGTTTTGTTTTGTTACAAGTTGAAGTCCATGCATTTGATCCACATAAAATGTGAATCTGTTACAGAGCATGCTTTCTAGCTGAAATAGTAGCAGCTAATTCATCCATCTCTCAGGGTCCCTTGGGCAAACCAAGCTGGCATCCAATACATTTAAGAAAAGTGAAAAAAGAATTAAAATAATTAATAATTAATACAGACAGTGAGGAACGATTAACAGTGGGAAATGGAAAACCATTTCCTTTTAAATACAGATAAGGGATAACCATTGTGCTGCTAATGAACGGTCTTAGATACATGGAACAGTATCTGCCTATTTGCTTAAGTACTCAAATTACCTTAAGGTATTTGTGTTATTTTCATAACAACTTCTAAATTCACAGTCACACAAGACTGAAAGGGACCTCTTGGATCATGGAAACCCATGGCCTGTTACCTGGAGCAACTATGATGGGTAATCCTTTTATGAAGTGTTCAAAGTCCTCTTAAAAACTTATTTTGTTGTTGTTATTTTGATGCAGGGGAGTTGCCTCTACAACTGCTACTGGATAGCTGTTCCAGAACCTCACTCCTTTGATGTAGTAGTGAGGTTTTCAGTATTATTTATTTCTAGCCTGTTTATATCCATCTGTTCCTTTGCCAACCCTGTTAGCTCAAAATCCTTCTTTCTTCCTCCTAGTACTCATTTTATTGGCATGTTTAGAGGAGCGACAATCTTACACTTTTTTCCCAGATCAGACAGAGCAAGGTGTTCTAATTGTACATCTTGGTAGCTTTTCTTCATGTCTTTTTCCTTTTGAATTTACCTGTTTTGTACCTGAGGAACTAAAACTATACCCCATGCTCCAGGTCCTGCTGCCTTCTGCTGCCTTATACAATGGTATTTCATGAAATCCTCTTACTGGGCTTGTAATTCCATAGCAATCTTCTCGCAGAATTTTGAAGTGGTGTTCCAGTTCCTTGGATTTCCCAACTTCAGTACTTCATAGCTCTGAATTTTGACTTCCTTTTCATAGTATCAATTTTGATTCTTGCACATTTGGTCCTAGTAGTCCCCTTTCCTTTGAATCCCTGATGAGTATTATAATCAGAAGTTAAGAATTTGCTTCATTTCAAGACAGATGGACATAATCTTTTTCTATTTACTGCATTCAAAAAATCTTTCTTTCTAAGGCACAGAGCGGTCCATCTTGACCTGGAAGGTGAGAACACTTTTATCCAGAGGACTGCATAGCCAGCTGGTGGCAGCACTCATCTGACAAGAACTTCAAACCCACTCAAGTTGAAGAGGACATGGATGTCAAATGTCTCACTTTTTGAGGCAAAGACATTGACTTTTAGACTACTGAGCAAAAGGCCACACCCTCATATTTCTACAAATAACGATATTCTAGGAGTATTTTTAGGTTCCAAAACTCAAGTTCCTCAGAGTCAAGGAAGGGAAGTGAGCACCTCTAAGAGGCAGAATTCAGATATGCTATTCCATTTGGAAATTTCTGATAGCTGGTTGATGTGTTCTAGCACCCAACACACAGGCTGGTGTGAGTCCTTGTGTGGAGCTTTGCCTTCCTTAACTTACCTGTACAGAACTAACATGACCATGGTAACCCCGGGGAGTTCAGAGCTGGGCACATAGGTCATAGGCACCAAAATACCCTGCAAGACACTATGGTGAATGCTTAAATCTTTACAGGAAATATTATGAAATATAGCTGTTCAGAATAAGACTCAATGCATCTTGCTACCAACTTTCAGAAGCATTTCCCTATTTTCCCCATTCTTGCAAGCAAGATTTACAAGTCCTGCCTATTTTGCAGCATGCTGTGTTCTGATTGATAATAGCAGATATTAAAAAATGTATGCCAGGCTGCTTATCTCATTCTTCCTTTGCTCTCACAAATACCATACTTCGTGCATAATTTCCAGTTGACTCACCATGAAAAAATGTGGAAATAGAAATGTTGCCAATTTTAATGCTATTTTCACATGACAAAATTTGTATTTGAGTTTTGATTTTATTAACAAAATATTAAATGCAGTTCCTCTTAGATGATACACCGGCAGCAGCTTTGATACACAATGGAGTTTATTTCAGTACAGTCAGAAATAACAACCTTTCCTTTAGAAAAGAAAGTGGTTTGTGACCTTCCTGCCACTTGCCCACTCACCTTGTTTTTGTTCTTTATGTTAAACTATGAAACTTCTAAAGTGTCTATTTACATCATTGACATAAGCTAAAGAACAAAATTTAGTTTCCAAGCATAAAAATCCTAATTGCCACATTTCAATAAAAGCTGTTGTGACTGTTGTGAGAATCCCAGGATAGAGACTGTGCTGAATAGTCTGAGGTATGTCAGCTTGCTATAAACTACAAGTGAGCCAGATCCTCAGCTGGTGTAAACTGACAGGGTTCCAGCGGTAGAGAGAGCATAACTTACACCAGCTGAGTTATACGGTAAGGGCAGTGCCTATTTGACATGCAAGTATGAGCTATCAGATTTGTCCTAAGGGAGGTTCATGTACTTCCTTTGTTTTCCACTGCTAGATTCCTTTGACATTCTAATTTGGGTCCCTGAGATAATTTATAGCATAAATACTACTGAAGATAAGGGGTCTTTGATTCCATTTTATACACATAGGTTCTTCTTGGAGATAATTTAATTTCTAAAGTAGTAATAGTACCTCCAATAATGATGCTTTCAGGGTATATAGCCCACGATAAACTGTCATCAAGAGGATGACATTAGATCATCCTTCCAGATTATGCAGTGTTCATTTAAGACTGGAGGAAACCAAGATGTGTGCAAATGAAACTGTATTCTGCAATATTCCATTTATATATCTAAAGCAACATCTCAAAAAATATATTCAGATATATTTTTCCAAAATCTAAACTCTTGTCCCCAGAATTTATTAGAAAAATAGTAGTTTTCTTCATGTTTATGTTTATATTGAAGTGCTTGGAAGCTCTTGCAGAAAGAAGCTCTCTGCTGTAGTAGAGATGCAAAGGCACAATGTAAAACAACCTCACTCATGAAGAGCTTACTGCTTAAATTGCTAGGGAAGAAAAAGAGACCTTCACTATGGAAACGGGGTATAGACAGATTAAATTACTTGCTCCAGGTCATTCCTGAATAGCAGCTCAATGCCTTAAGCATGAGGCCATTCTTTTGTTCCATTTTGGGTCAGGTATTTGTAAAATGAAAGTGTATCTTTCCTCTGCTTTTTCTACTTTTTTTTCTTTGGACCAATCGACACAAAATTAGAAAAGCAGAATATTTTCAGAAGGACCTGTGTTAGGTGTTCCAAAATAAGTCACATTTAACAGGACTTGATTTACAATTAAAAAAAAAAAAAAAAAAAAAAAAGGTGTTAAAGTGTCTTTCAAGCTCTTCTCAACCAACATCTCCCTTTGGAGAAAAATAACCCCCTTGTCTAGTTGTTGCCAAAATCGAGGGATAGATAAATGCTAACAATACTTTAATTTGCAACAATAACAAAAAAACCCGACTTCCTTGGAATTGCACTTTATATATACTTAGAAATGCTTCAACATTTGAGTATCTGACTCAGGGCTGGCACCTGTGTCTTCAAAGGCTAGAAGCAAAATTTTCTTTAAGTTCTCTGAAATACTTAGTGTGGAGACATTCTCAGAGCATATTAAGATACAGAAAAAGCAGTGGTGGCCAAATCTTTCATTTCCACTTGGAAAATTATAACCAGTTTTTTCACTCCATCTCAGAATGTTTGAGTCTATGCAACTCTCCCTTGACCACAGCATTATAGGTAAACGATTAGTCTTTTCTTTTAAGGGGGTACCCAAATTTCTTCCAATGAGAAACATTTATTTTGGTGGTTATGCTACTCTGGCAGTGGGAGAATACAGGTTTGAATCTTCTGTCCAAGGAAGGGATAAAAACTGGGGTTTCTTCATAGATGGGGGTAGCCCAGTCTCTAAAATACTGTATTGCACAGGGCCAGTGTACTGTATTTTGAAAGGAAAAGCACTGTTCACTTACATGAAATAAAAAATCTTACTACATCTGTTGGTGTAACTTTCTGCACTTTTTAGCTCCCGAGTGGGTGGTTGCATCTAACCTCACAGCAGAGGAAACCTGTGTCCTTAGGTAGCACTAAATGGCAGCATGAAGACTTTCTGTAGCCCCTTTTAAAATCTATATCTTTTTAGACTGCCTTGTTTTTAGTTTCTTACTGTACAGGGAGATTGATGGTGTAAAATAAGGTGTCCTAAATTCCATTTTGGGAGATGGGATCCTAAAAAAAGGGCAGTGCAGTCTTTTACTGAATTGTACCCCAAGGACCATCCTATACTGCTGACTTCTTAAACATGGGTCAGGTTTCATGCAAGGGGACCTTTGCTGGCCAACTCAGTCATTTCATGCTTCACTCAAATGAACTAATATTTTCTCTTTTTGCAAAACAGGTGTGAAGTCTATAAAGTGCTGGGGGAACAGCTGGCAAAACATGTGGGTCAAGCACAGACATTGTGGTAGGTTTCCTCTAAGGAAAATGGCCATTCAGCTCTGCTTGTACTTGCTTGCTCTCTCCAGGAATGTGCCGGTAAGCTCCAGTGAGGTCTGCAGCAAGTAAGTGCACAACTACACATCATCCCACACTAAAGGGTCTCCTGCCAAATTGCAGAGGAGACAAGCAGCCTTTTGTGTTAGTACCCAAACCCAGGCAAGGCACTTTCTCGCTCACTATAGCAACTGTCACTGCAAGAGTGATGACAGTGGGAACTAAACCGCCACAAGTGAAACTGAATCAGCTCCTCTGGAAGGAGATAGCATTCCTAGCATACTTCCAGGGCCTCAGGCCAACGAGGAAAAAGATCCTTTATCTCTATCTTTCTCCCTTTGGCTACAGAACTCGCTGCACTGGTAAGCTAAGTCTTCTCCTTGTCCTGTCATTTTGACAGCTTGATGCTTTCTACTCTCTCTTCTTCTTCTCCATCAATCATTTTAGGAAATCTTATTCTAGTTTGAAAGAATTCTGGAAAAAAAAACCCTTACAAAATGAATACTTTAAAATTCATGAGGATCCATGCCTGCCTCAGTGCAGAGACCATAGGGAAAGGTGCCTCCTCACCAGTACTCCCAGAAGCAGCCCTTTGAATGCCTTGAAGATGTTCTTCTTTTTGAATTCAGTTTTGTTGATTGTGTGGCAGTAGTGAAAAGGCTGAACTAAGAAGAAGGTATGTCTTCCCTCCATCTTTCCTTCTGTCCTTCCGCCCTCCCTCACTTCAGTCCTGCTCCAAGCTCTAAGGTTCAAATCACTGAAAATTCTTACATAACCAAAGATGATTTGAAAATTTCATTCAGTGCCTGCTTCTTCAGATGTGTGTCTAAAATGTACTAAATGCAATGGCAGTTACTTAAATAAAAAACTTTTTGAAATGTACAATTGCTCACAGACAAACCTTGTGGAGAAATTACTTGGTCTGTCAGGTTTTCAAAATTATTTTCACAGCATGGTCTTTGGGTCTCATTTTGACACATAATACAATCCCTGTGCAATACCCCCGAAATACAGGATATCTGAAGGGAGAACATCAACTAGGAACCCATATGAGAATATTCTTACTACCTTCCTGTGCACAGAAACCTAGTGTAGGCAAGGCTCAGATCCAGTGTGATCCCAACAACATTGAGTGAAGAAGAAAACCTTTTTGTTTCCCTCGTCTTTAGTTGATGTGGAAGAGAAGGGGGGAAGAAACAGTCAGTTAATGCCAAATTTATATCTCTCATTCTTTAGAATTAGCAGCAGCCAGCAGGTTCAGATGGATTGATAAGCAGGTAGAAGGTATGACATGTCTTATTAAACAAAGGGAATAAAGACTTAGAGGTCTGAAGACTCTCAAGCCACTTCAGAAGAACAAGGTGGGCAGTTGTGAGAGGGATAGCTAAGATGGGCATGGAGAATGGCTCTTGAATTACCAGGGTTATGTACTCTGGCACGTACACTGGGCCTTCAAGAAGGTACTGATAGGATGGGCATCAAACTGAGTCCTTGTGAACTATTTTGAGGTTTCTTAACTGCATACATAAACTTGAGCTCCCCGTAAGTTTTTGTTTGTTTGTTTCTCTTCTTTCTTTTTAGTCTAGTTCTTCTTTCCAGTATACTCAAGAGTGCTTCTGTGGAGGGAAGAACCACTTAGGAAAATAAAAGGCACTTTTTTTTTTTTTCATTTCCTATAGTAGAGTATGAGTATTCTTGAGATGGGATTGTGAAAATAAACACAGTGCTTGCTCTTCAGTACCAGCTAGCAGAAGGGTTATACCTCCTGGTTTTAGTTTTTCATAGAGAGGAAAAAGAGATGGTAGGTGTTACATGAAATGCCTGTGATGTGGGAGCTGTTCTTTCCATTTCCATGGATGTATACCCTTTACTGTGTCTCTCTCTGAAGCATCAGTAATAAAATCTCCTGTATACATCCCTAGATAGTAGCAATATGCATCTATATAGGATCTAAACAATAACCAGAGCAAAGATTAAGTGGCAATCCTGGTTTGAAACTCTATTCCTTACTACTTCTTCTCAATTACCTCATTTTTTGCCTTTATCTTTTACCTATGGCAACCTTTACTGAACATAATTGTCCTTGACTGATTAACACCGTATACAACCACCTCCAATCACATAGTGATCTCTATCCCTATCTGTATTTCTCTCTCCTTAAATTCATCACAATATCACATAATTGAATATAGAAAGCTGAGATCCTCCAGCTTTTCAACTGAAAGGTTTTGCACTGCATACTCCTTGTAATGCTTGCCAAGGCTGATGTCAGTAGAATAGGTTGTGAATTATGCTTGGGTGGAGAGATAATAGGAGATTTAATTAGGTTAAAATGATTCTGGAAATAACCTTATTTGTGTAGCAAAGAAGGTAGAGACACTCAAAAGAACACAACTATAAATTACCACATTAGCAATGGTTTTTGAATCACTGATAGTTACCTCTGCATGGTTTCAGAAGTTTTAGTTAGCAAGCTGGAGTTAAAAAGAAAACATTTTTGCAAAGGTTTAGTTTAACTCCAGCTTTTGACCTTAATGTTTGGACAATTGGTCCTTAAAGATTTTCCTTTTGGTTCAGGATACAATGATCTTGCAGACAAATAAGTGTGTAAGTAAGGTAAACTACCTTATAAACTTGCTATTCATTAGCAATAAATTGCTTCCTTCATACTCTTCCTTACAGTCAACACAAAGAAGTCTATGTCTTGATGAAGGTACTATAAGCTGCATCACATTTCCTTAGAGTAAGACTGCAAATGGACAGATCATATAAGGAAAAAAGGATATTGTAAATCCACCTTTGTGGATTAGTTTGTTTGTGGATCTAGTGTTTTCTATTGACCTTCAGTTTTAAGTAAATGCTTAACTTGCCTCATTTTATTGTGTATGAAACAGGGAAAATAAATTCAACTGTTTTTCAGTAAATGGTCAGAAATTCTTCCTGCAGGTGGAAAACTTGCGTCTATCTTACCTAAAAGTTATCAGCTTTTTCAGTGCCGTCTTGTCAGAACTGTGGTATTCAGTTCCTTCCCTGCCACCTCAACACATGAACTAGATCCCTGAAATTACATAGAAGTTGTGCACGAGTTAACATTGTTTTGACTTTTTTTCCTGATAAAGAGAATCTAAACAAAAAAATTATTCTATATTTGGTATGTTTAAATTATGCTCACTACTTTCAACTAGATTTAAAATCTATTTTCTCTTCTTTGATACTTCCAACTCAAAACTCCTAGGAATTTTTCAGTTCACAACATTTTTCACTTTCTGTTTAAATTTGAAGTGAATACTGGTGGAAAATGTTACTTTCTTCTCTGCTCTCCCCCAAAAGAGTTCCAATTAAATTTAAATATATATGTTTATTTCATACCGGAACAAAAGAACAATGAACTAGCAGCCTTCTCAACAAAACTATTGTTGCTTAATCCTTGTGCCTGAGAGAAGAGTGCACCATTAGCAAGTTCCTTAGCATGAAGCAGCAGTTGAGCAGGGAGGCAGTGAAGAAAATGACCACCCAATGAGAAGCAGACGATAGTGCACAAATTCAAAGAACTATAAAAACAAAATAGAAAGGATTTTTTAATACTCAGAAAGTCTTCTTATCTCTCGGTGGTCTTGATTTTTATCTCAGTTACACCAAAGAATGAATTAACTCAAATTAATATATCTCTTATGCAGTAATATGGATCCAAATTTGTGGCACAATATGTTAATTACTCTTAATGAGTTACAGTAATTAATGAGTTACATTAATTCATTCTGTTGCTGTTAAATCAATGGTATAGCAGTCACATTTCCTTTAGCTTTTTGTGTTGCAAGTAAAAATAATTTATCTTGTAGGAGGCAACGGTGATCAATTAGATACCTAATGATACAATAATAAAGTTAACATTTAACAGTTATCCTTTAGGAAAAAGAAGTGATTAATAATTTTCCC
>NW_010333670.1:81264-87178 GCF_000700745.2 Antrostomus carolinensis
GGAAGGAAAGGCAAATATAACTTAACATACACATGTTCAAAGAGCTGTGAGAAAAGTTAGTGGGAAGCTTCTTAATGACTTTTCTGATATTTGGATCAGGCTCAAATGAAATCTCAGGTTTTCACAGTTTATTATATCTATATCATGTCTCTTCTAGATTGCCTTGTCCTTTATAGTGCTGAAGGCATTTCCATGATATAACAAGTAATGACACAATGCTGTTTGTTTCTATTTTGCTTTCATGAATCAGGTCAAAGACAGAAAAGCAAAAGTTACTGGAAACTTGCCTTCACACAGGCCTTGTCCAATGGAGGTTTTTCATGTCACAGAGGTTTGTGCTTGCATCAGAGTTTAAATCTGTGTTTGCAAGCCTGCAGGAATGGCACAGCACAAAGCACATAAGTCAGCAGAGCAGCAGTTCTTCAGCACTGCCCTTTGGGAAGCGTGCAGGGGGCTTTCCTGGAAGTTTTCATGGGAGCACTCAAAGCCTTCTACAGCTGCTTCACACAGTCAGTGCACATGTTAAAATTCAGGAAAAACAGAGAAAAAGATGTTATTCTTTACTGCTGTTCTGAGACCACAATATATTGGCAACACACTGCATTTTTATTATATTTCATCACAGGTTGCTTGATACTATGTCATTAGGCAGTTATTTCCTTAGTGCAAAAGTGCATTGGAAAAATGGGCAACAGAATCCCAGAATGGGGTTGCTCTGTGTTAGGTATAACGTAAATAAAGTAAGACTGTTCTTGCCCCAGCGAGCTTGCAGGCTAAAAGATAAAAGAAGAAAAAGAAGCTTGTCAAAGGCCTCTCAAGGCTGATATGTGGCAGAATTGTTTCCTGAATGCTGCCACATGATATTGGATTTGTTTCTTCACCTTCACTTCAAATTTAAAAAGAACATTCACACCTTGAAAATTTCTCAAAAGGATGAAAGCATTGTTGTGCTATTTATCGTGCAGAAAGGAAAATAAAGGTGAACTAACTCATTTCACCTGGTGAAAATATCTGATGCTGGGTTATAGGCTGCAAAATCATACATAAAGTTAAGTGTTACAGGAAAGTATTATATGTTTATAGTATAAATGAGTTATTCACCTTACAATTTGTTAATCTGTCAAAGGTGAGCCAAAAAGACATTTCATGTTGGGAAAGCTGTGAATAAATTCAAAGCTTGGAAAATGGTAAGTAAAATGTGAAGAAAAGATTTAAAAATGTAGCATAATAGAAAATGGAGTTGAAAGGAATTTTAAGGGGTCAGCTACCAGATCCCTTTCTGCTGAAATCAGAAGGAATGATAGCCATATCACACTTTGCCCAATATGTTCTCTAAACTTCCAGTAATTTATGTTTTGTGGGCTCTGTAGACCATCTAATGCTTAATTAGCCTTACTATTAGAAAATATTTTTCCTTGTATCCAGTTTAACTCCCTTGCTGGCAGTTTAAGTTCCTTACTTCGCACTATAACTACTTGGACATAGAAAACAGTTTATTGACTTCCTCTCTGCAACAGCTTTCTATGCAACTGAAGATTATTAGAAGAAAAAATGACCACATATCCTTTTTTTTTAATTGGCAGCCTTTGTTTCATTAAATTTTCTCATGAAAAAAGATGGTTGCATCATTCTATCAAATCTATGCATTAAGCCTGCTAATTAACTCCTTAATTGTATGAATAAATGTGGAATAAAAGCAGATATTTTCATTAAACACAAAATTTTAAAATATCCCAAACAAACCCAAGCACCACAGGAACTAAGGAAATGACAAAACCACCACCACCACAGGAACAAAGTGTTCTTTGCATATATCCTAAAAGTGATGGAATTATGTACCTGAAAATATTCCAGCTATGCAGTTTATTCTTTGAGAGTAATATTATTTATTATTTATTACATTACTCAATTTATATTGAGTAATATTATTTATATTTATAAAAATACGAAATTATCTTCAGCTTCTGTTTTGGCATCTATAAAACAAATAAACAACATATAAGAAAGAACCATATAGTAAGTGTCATTACTCAATAATGCAATTAATTTAATTCAGTTTTTCTAAAAGGGCATACTAAAAGCTGAGTGTGTTCTGCATGTAGGACTCCAGAAAAGTGGAATTGAAACACTTCCTTTTTGTAAGAATCTGCATGTTCAAGGTGGAGACATTAATGGAGATGTTTGAAAATGCTCATCCAAATCCAGAAGTCCATAGTTAGAGGACTGACGTTTTTAGAGTCTGCTGGTGAATTGTAATAGGACTTCAAAGAATGTGTTGTAAATGAAACAAGAAATGGACTCCCTGTGAGCTTGTAACAAAGAGAGAGAGAAGTATTAAATTCCTTGATAACTTAAAAGTATTAAAGTATAAAATTCCCTGCTAAAATGTTGATGGAAATTCCCTCAAATTCTATGTTAAAAACAGTGGTTGAAGACTGAAGAATATAGCCAGACTGAGGCAAAGGACTACCAACTGAAGATCTATTGTGAATGCTCAGTCCTCTATGGGGACTTGTGAATGTTTGCATTTGAGCTACCTTTGCTGAATTCTGCTTCATTTCCCCAAGCCAACATTGTGTATAAGAGCATAAAGCTACAGCACTTCAAAAACTAATGTATTCTTAATTTTTCTACAAATTTTGTGTGGAATGAGTCCTAGCGCCACTAAAATGGAAAAATATAGATTGAAATATATTTCCATAAAGCTATGCTTACAGACTGCAGATAGGATATACAGCTTTTTTGTAGGTACAGATTATTTTAGCCTATGTATTTATTGCAGGCTAAGGATGGGATATACCTGGATATCTCTGGATAATTTATTGACTCATCAGACGACATAACAGATGATCTAAACAGAACTTTTACTTGTTCAAGTTGCTAATAGCAACAGTTTGAAAACAAGTCAAAATTTTCATTACAAGACTTATTTTTTCCCATTTGAACAGGAAAATGATTTGGTATAGATTGAAAAGATAATAGTAGTTAACAGGAAGACAATGCACTTTTTACAGAACGAATTTGTCATTTACTTATAATGGGCTGCCAGTAGCCGCAGCATGGAAGTACAGCAAATTATTTTAAAAGAATCTTACATAGGATCTAAGAAAACAAAACAAAACAGTAACAAAAAGCCCTTTGAAAGTTCTGATGGCTAAAAATATGAAAATATACAAAAAAACATAGTGATGACTGCAGGAAACATTAAAGAATACAGTATTATCTAAATAGATAAACACATAATCGGTGAGTTAAATAATGTGTTTCCAGATTCAGCCACAGATAAAATGATACATTTTAGTATAAAAAACAGTAGCTTTGTGTATTGTTAGTAGTCTATTAGCATTTTTTTTTCAGTCAACAGCACTGCAAATAAAATTATATATATTTTCTATGCAGCATCTAATGCCTGAGAACTTGAAAATACTAAAATACTTTTGATAATTTTTTAGTGCTGTATTACTGTAAGGAAAATAATCCCATATGGCTTGGCTGCTTCTCAGAAAACTATGAAATTGCATCAGGGTTGTTTTAGAAAGAAAAGTAAACTACAATAAAATTATTTTAATTAGTAACTGTGTCATCATTTGCTTCTGTATCAGTGACACTGAATAATGAAAACACTCTGCATTTACCTGCCTGAGGCACTTGATTTCTACAGCTAAGGTGGCAGGAGCCCTGCAGTTCTGCCAGCCCCAGTCTGAACAACGCTGGCGTGGGTGGCTGGCTGGAGTGGAAATTTGACCTTGGATAGAGTCACTCAAAATGCCATGGAGGCAGACTATGGATTTCACAGTTCTACAGCAGCCATCCCAGGTGTTCTCCTGGATGTCTCAAAATATGTATTTAGGGATGTAGAAGCTTCCGGAGGGGAAGAGTTTCTTGGGATGGGGAGATCCCTGTTTGCTTACAATCCTGGTAGACCTGGGATCCCTGGGAGAACCCAAACACTGCACTTGCCCTGCAGTAGTAAGCTCTGGACAAGTAGTTCTGTTGAGTGAAATGTTTGGCATTGTGGATGTTAATGTGACTCTGTAACAACGGGTGGCTTTAAAATAGGGAAAAAAACAAAACAAAACAAAAACAAACAAACAAACAAAAAAAAAACCAACCCCGACATCTATTTCAATCGTACTTTACTGGTGCCACAGGGATGTATATTTTGAGGAAGAAAAAAAAATAGTAGTTTATTTTTTTAACCAGAATATTACTAGCTATGACATTGTAAGAAATTACAATTAGTAGAGCTTCAAATACCTCTACTAATATGTTATCAAGTAGTGATAATTCTGTGACTGACTATTCTAGATAGGAAGTATGAAGCTGTCCTGGTTTTTAGCTAAGTGCTAGCCAAGTGTTAGCCAAGTGAAACCACAGAAACACACTGAAAAATATTTTTTGGCTCCAGAAAAGCTTACTTTTTCTTTTGATTTTCCTAATAATTATACAATCTTGGACTTAATGTTTATCTTAATGACCATGAAGAAGGCCTTCCAATACCTGAAGGGGGCCTACAAGAAAGCTGGGGAGGGACTTCTTATAAGGGCAGTTAATGACAAAACAATGGGAAATGGCTTTAAACTGGAAGAGGGTAGGTTTAGATGAGATACTAGGAAGAAATTCTTTATTGTGAGGGTGATCAGACAATGGAACAGGTTGCCCAAGGAAGTTGTTGATGCCCCCTCCCTGGAAGTGTTGAAGGCCAGGCTGGATGAGGCTTTGAGCAACCTGGTCTAATGGAAGGTGTCCCTGCTCATGGCAGGGGGCTTGGGACTAGATGATTTTTAAGGTCCCTTCCAACCCAAACCATTCTATGTTTCTACGGTTCTATGAAAATAAAATAAAAAGAACACACACACACACACAGAAAAAATCCAAGCAAAATCTGTTAAGCTGAATGGTGTTTGTGAATTACATCAAGACTCAAAATTTCTGTTCCAGTTCTGTAAATCTGTCGTACCCTGCCCTAGGTTCTGGCTTTCCCCGTCAGCCTCAGTATCCCATTGATGGATAGGTGGTGAGTCAGGCACAGCTCCCTTCACCACCCAGACCAGAAATCTGATTGCTGGGTCAGCCCAGCCACATGCAACTCTCCTGACTCTTCTGTTGTTCTCCCAGAGCTGATGTGGGGCAAGCATCAGCAGGGATGGAAAAGCAGTTATCAGCTGAGTTCAACGTAAAAAAGTTCCTCCTGGCTTGGCAAGGCATAGGCTAATTTTTGGCTTTCCAGGTAGAACTGCTGCCTGGAGATCACAAAGGACGCAGGATAAATCTTGGGTGTGTTAATGAGCAGAAAACAAACATATAAAATCCAGCCAAGGAAAGGGGACTCTGCTAATTGCTTAAATTCACCCTTTGTGTGGCTACCAACTGGCTGATATAAATGTAGTGGAGGCAATAGAGACCCATTCTTCTTTAACACCAATTTTCCATGCATTATTTTCTTTTCCACATGCCTTTATTTTCTTTCCTCTTTTGCTTATGGTTTAATGTCTGTTTTCTGCTTCCTGCCAACAAAGTGCTACCAAGCACTGTAAAAAATTACTTTATTTTGCATTCTGGTCAGCTGCACAGTATATGTTAGATGCCCAGGCTTAATTCCTCTGTTAACAGGCTCTTTTATATATCCTGACTCGTAATAATTTTTGTGCATGAGTCAATCCCTACTGAGCTCCATTAGATAACACAGAACCTTAGTGACTACCAGGGAACAGCTGGCTCTATTTCTCTATGCCTGTCAGGTGTAGTATGTATTTCATTGATGTATTGAAGTGCAAGAGATTTCATCAAAGTTTAAGTACCAAGTTCTCATACATAAAACTTCAAAAATTGACACAATAGGTCATACTAAGAGACCACCTAGCCATCTCATTTCTGGCAGATGGAAGAAAAGAGGAGTAAAAAGAAACTCTTT
>NW_010333670.1:87253-104051 GCF_000700745.2 Antrostomus carolinensis
TCCCTAAAATTTCTTACCAGACACTTCTGAGTGGAAAATTTGATTGCTTTTAATAACTACTTCTGTTTTAGTTTTTTGTTTGTTTTTGTTTTTGTTTTTTTAATATTTGGTCTACACAACCACCAACCACCCTTCTATGGCATCCTACCTTTTGCTCAAGTAATATTGATAAAGTATTTATTTTCTACTTACTGTTTCTGTTCAGTTATCCTGTAATTCCCCTTCACCTACCATTTTTCATATTCTTTAAATACTTAGTAATTGTTGGTTTGTGTTCACATTTTTCATACTGTTTATGATTTTTTACGTCTTTCTCATGTTCCCTATCACCTCTGTTCCAAGCTGAAAAACCCTAACATTTCTTCTCACTCTCAAATTACAGTGCCACTCTGAGAGTAAAGTCACAGTCACTAAAAGGAGCATCAGTCAGTTTTTCATCAAATACTTTCATTATACATGAGCAAAAATGTTCTGCAATCTTGCATGAGTAAATACAAGGATACGGTTAGTTGGTTATTTTTCCCCAGATACCATTGATTTCTCTCCCTTGATTTACTTAATTTACCCAGCTCCCAGTGGCCTCTCCCATTTCACATCATATGACATACCTAAGATACACCTAATCATGTGAAGAAAAGTGAAATTGTAGACAAATATATTTCATTTTAACTGTGGAAGTGAAACCATGAAAGTGTTAGTTCCTGTAGAGATTTGTTCTTCATCCAGCTGAAATTCAATATTTTTCCAGTATTCTGAAAAAAAAAAAAAAAATCTATTAAATTATTGGTGATGATTCAGAAACTGATAATGAAAAATTATTATATATCACATAATCTAGATTGTGTGATAAGATGAGTGCAGTCAAGCATGTTTTGGTACAGGCAAGTGGAAGAATCATTCAAAGAGCAAAGAACGGTTCCATTACCACAAAATGTGGAATTTTTTTTTTCATAGAACCATAGAATGGTTTGGGTTGGAAGGGACCTTAAAGATCATCTAGTTCCAGTCCCCTTGCCATCAGCAGGGACCCCTTCCACTAGACCAGGCTGCTCAAAGCCTCATCCAGCCTGGCCTTCAACACTTCCAGGGAGGGGGCATCCACAAGTTCCTTGGGCAACCTGTTCCAGGGTTGGAACAGGGTGCACAGATTCTGAAAAGGCTTTACAAATCACTGGGATAACCAAATCAATATGAACGTCTGATGTAATGATTTAGCTAAGAAAGTTACCTTAATCCTTGCCCTGAGAAATTAGTCAAGGCTTGGAAAAATGACTTTGTTGGGAAATATATATTCTTTACAGAATAGTAAGATAATAAACAAAATGGTGATTGCATATAAGCACTAATCATGTAATCATAAGGAAAACAGATACTGAGGACTCTGTACTTGTGTAGACAAAGACATAAAAAGATCAAAAAACTGGAAATAATCTTTTCACCAGAAGCAGAGCAATTGGGGCAAATTCCTCAGTGGATTATCCATCTCTTTAAGACTTCCCATCTAATTCACGTCTTCTAGAAAAAGACCACAGTCATTAAAAAAAAGGCTAAAGTATTGACTCAGAAAAGAGTGGATGTGGTTCTTTACCCTATATTATAAAAAATATTAGACTGACTCATGTAAATTTTTCCTCTAAATGGTATAAAAAAATTGTACTTATTTCTCGTTAAATTTACATTTCTACTTTCTACTTAATATTAGTAATAGTATTAATAACTATGACTCCATCTCCACTGCCATCACCTTTTAGGTATGACAGTAGTTAAATATAAACTTCAAATCCCACATTTCTCACTTCAGAAGACATTTTTCCCTCTGGGGTAACAGTTGGCTAGATTTGGTATTTTAAAGTCATCCTGTTGAGTTTGTTTTTCTTGCTTCCTAATTCTCAATTTCAAAGGTCTTCCATCTTGGACATATTTCACCTGGAAAAAAGTATTTTTCAGTCTGGAGAGTATGGACACCTCATATTTAAGCTAACTCCATAGTTATCCCACCAGCAATCCCTGACACATGCATTTCTGGGTTTCCACATTTATTTCACACCTTGCCTCTTTTCCTTTTGACCCCACTCAGACTTATCAAAAGAAGTTCAGGAGAGCAGCAAGGATCCATGCACATCAGCACATTGCTTTTCCACTCATATGCTGAGCTAGCTCAAATATTTCTTAATTGAGACCAAAACAGAATGTGTGAAACTTCTAGTGGAATTCCTCACACTGGGATTCAAACCACAATTGAGTACCATATGATCCATGAGAATGCTTATTTTGCCTCTTGTGCTTTGAATTAAAAAGAAAAACAGACAAATGGGGCAGTAAGAAAAATCTAAAAAGCAACCCCTAAATTATGTTCATAATAACCCCAAAAAGTACCCAAGAAAGGACCCATTTCCCAGAACTGATATTTAAATGAAAAGGTTCTTGTCAAATTGAACTAGAGTTAAACCTCAACCAATTATATTTAAATGAAATGAAAAATAAATACAGCTGAGCTATTAAGATAGCTGGAATAGCTAAAAGTCTGTCAGCACTTGCATTATAAACCTAGTTTGTTCAGGGGATTATAAGTGCTGTAAAAATGTGTTCCAGGCTGAAACTTGGCAGACAAAGATTGTAGTTTTAGAAGCTGGGATTTTATTTTTTTTTTTTTTAATTTTTTAAAAATAGGTTCAAAAAATAATTGGACACTTTAAAGTTATAGGATTGGTAGGCTCTGGAATTTTCCAACACTATTTTTGGCATTCCCATAATTCAAAAAAGGATTGATTTTAAAAATAAGATGATGTAAGCTATTATTAGTCCATGATGAGAACTAACCATATGCTTCTTTTGGGATTTGTACAGGGGTTTATTTTTAAAAGGCAAGTGGGTTCAAACACAGGTCACTAGACTAATGTAGTTTGTTTGACTCGTAGGGTGGGATTTTTCAAGCGCCCTCAGCAAGGCCTACCTCAGCTCCCAAGAGCTGACATCAATGGTGTCAAAAGCTGAGGACTTAGTATACCCCCACTCATCGGCTGGGATAATGACAATAAACTAGGACAGCTGCATATTCTTTTGTTATTCATCTCTTGTGCCTTCTCTTTGTCATGGACTGGAGTTTCATTAAAAATTATCAGTATGGGATAGCACAGATTTATTGATATAATTTCTTCCCTACTTCCTTCTCTCTGGTGGCTTATAGATGTGGGAAACCAACTGAGTCTCAAAAGCCTTTCCCTCCCACCAATGCCTCCTTAATCAATTTCTGCAAAGAGTACAGGATTATTGGAGGTGCAGCACAAACTTCTGGCCTTGAACAAGGAAGTGAGGGAGCTCTGGACATCCATTTCACCCTACAAACCACAGCATGACAGCAACACTGCAAGTGTTGCAGAGGCAAAACTAAAAAAGAGATGAACTGTGAATGCAAAGTACTTGTGGCAGTTGTCTAGGAATATGACCAGTCAGAGAGAAGTGAGGATACTTCTTTGTAAGTATGTGTGAGCAAGCACCACTGCAAAAGTATCCGTAATATCAAGGACCATTAACTTTCACCTTTCATCTTCCTTCTCTCCATGGAGGAGAGTGGGTGTGTATGCCCAGAGGGAGTGGGCAATGGACGACACTGTTATCATCACAAATGTGAGTCAGGGTCTTCAAAGGGCTTAAGAACTCTGTTCTGACACTTAGAAATCCCAAGCTCCACAGGGTCCTTCCAGCACTTTCCCAAGCTCAGCTGTGGCTACAGAGCTGTTCCACTTTTGTAATGTTGAGAACATGCTATTTCTTACAAACATGCTTCAAAAAAGATTCTGTTTCTTTGCTCCCAGGAGAACCATCAAGGAACAATTTCAGATGCAGCACCCCGATGCACTAAATCAGCATTTACATTTGGGCTTGAAAGGGACAGATCAAGGATTTGAGCTACCAGTTTTAGGAGAGTAACCAAACTAGGAAGGTACTGATTATTCCAGAATAGAAGGGGGGTGGGTTTCTTGCTTTCTTTAGTGTAGTTTTTGGTATGATGAATGATTTCTGTGTCAAGTTTCTGAGAGATTACAAATAATTTCATTTCTTGATGATGTGAAACAGAATGAGGATGCTGAAATCTGAAAACTTATCATAAAATTAAATTTAATATTTACCTTCTGACTAGCACTTGTTAATTTCCATGCAACATGAAATCATATTCTTATTTCTCTATTTTTTTACATAATGAAGTATGCTAAAAAAATACTTCTGGTTTTGGATTTTATTTTCAGCTTGCTCTTTTATGAATAACTTTTTATTTCAATCAACATTAAGGTTTTTTGAGATGCGAGTTTAAAAAACAAAATTGCACATCACAATTCATAGCACTTGGGGTGAGAAACCATATTTGTTTGTATTTCATATTGTTAATAGCTCTAGAATACTAATCTAATTTCTTTCATACTCACAAAGTATATAGGTTTTCAGGATCAGACCTGGTAGGGAGGTTGTCCTCATTAGGGAGAATTAAGAAATACCAGCAGTGGGTCGACATGACTGCTCCTAGTTCGCTACATAAGTGAAAGAAAACAGGAGACTGAAAACAAACAGAAAGCACAAATTAAAGCATATCACAGTAAAGTCTTGTCAGCCAAGTAACATTTTAATACCTCTCCTACCTTCTGAACAGTGTATACTATATATGTTTGTATTTCTTTCTAAAATGTTTAGTTACTGAACACTGCATACCATGATATATTTGTATTTTTTCCCTGCTGGAGATGAAGGGAATCATGGGTCAGATTAGCTTGGTGTGACTTAGTGCCTGATTAGAAGAGTACCACAGATTTTCCTTCAAATGCCTCCAGTGCAAGCCTTCAGAGGGGCATAATTTTCTTTGTCATGCATCCTCCAAAGACAAGGATTTGCCATGTTTTAGCATAACACAGCATTTCTGCAATTGGTCTGAGATGTGCCTTACCTAGAATTCCTCAAAGCCTGCATGGAGGTCATATCCCCATTCTCCATCCAGCCTCCCTGTCTCCAGCCTGGCCTGGTGGACTGTGCTCCCAAAAGCTTTGCAGATGGATGGAGCTCTGTGCCCCAGTCTTCTAAAAGGTTGTGAAAGGAAAAGAAATCTTGTTCATCATCTAGGCTGTCATCATCCTACAAGTCCTACATAATAACCTCAGATACTATCAAGTCAACAGCCTTTGTTACAAGCTATAAACCCTTTTCTGCACGTGCTGGTTTTGGCTGGGATAGAGTTAATTTTCTTCACAGTAGCTAGTACGGGGCTATGTTTTGGATTTGTGCTGGAAACAGTGTTGATAATGCAGAGATGTTTTATTTACTGCTGAGCAGGGCTTACACAGAGTCAAGGCCTCTTCTGCCTCTCACCCCACACCACCAGCAAGTAGTTTGGAGGTAGAGCTGGGAGGGGACACAGCTGGGACAGCTGACCCCAACTGACCAAAGGGATATTCCACACCATATGATATCATGCTCAGCATACAAAGCTGGGGGAAGAAGAAGGAAGAGGGGGATGTTTGGAGTGATGCTGTTGGTTTTCCCAAGTGAAATGGGTGATGGAGCCCTGCTCTCCTGCAACTGGCTGAACACCTGCCTGGTGATGGGAAATAGTGAATTAATTCCTTGTTTTGCTTTGCTTGTGTGTGAGACTTTTGCTTTATTTATTAAACTGTCTTTATCTCTATCCATGAGTTTTCTCACTTTTGTTTATCTGATTCTCTTGCCCACGCCACTGGGATGGAGTGAGTAAGTGCCAGTGTGGTGTTTAGTTGCTGGCTAAGGTTAAACCATGACACCGTGGAAGAAGTGCTGGTAGAAGAGAGGGGTTATCTAAACCTAAACTCCCGTAAGCTATAAATTAAACATTGCCTTGATCTTATATATGAAAAAGAAGTCTTTAAAAGTGCAATCGTGTCCCTCAGCATGAAATCAAGGCTGTTTCAGAAAAAAAAAAAAACAACACAATTTTTTCTTGCAGTGTCCTCATCAACCCAGTCATGAAAAATATGAAAAAAATATTTTTACTCCTTTCAATAAGATCTTTAATTTATTTTCATCATGTTTTATTAAATGGTGACAATGGTAATGAAAAAATTGATTTCATTCACCTTTCTTCCAGGAACTGATGTAGGGGGCAGAAAGAACTATGGTTGCTCTCTTGCTGGGTAGGCATCAGTGAACAAGCAGCTCTGTTTCCAGTTGCAGTGGACTTGTGATTTGCTAGGATCAGGCAATCAGGAGAGAGAAGAGACTAAAGGCATCTTTTTCCCTCCCCGCAATGCAGAGGGAAAGGATTTGATCACTAAGTTTCAGGTGTAATCAGAGCAGTGCTGTTCAGAACACATCCTGCAGGGACCACAGGCTGTGTCAAAGCAGGGAGGAGGGATGCAGGACAGGTGAAACAAGGAGAGGAAGAGTTAAATTAAATCTATGCCTTCTCCATATCAGAATTTCTTCCCAAGGCTGGTATTGGAGAAGACAGGTTGTTGAATATCCAAGCCTCAGTGAGAGGATCAAACATAATTCTAAATCTCACTTCACACTTCTGTTTCCATTTCAGTTCTTGGTTACATATTTTTCCTCTCAATGAGTGCTATTTCTGATGTGGCACATAGAGGACCCCATTTCAGTAGGTCCTTTTAGCTGAACTCCAAAGGCCAGATGATGAGCTGGGATAAGGGAAGGAAGCTCTGAGTCAGCAGCTCACAATTTCCTTTTCAACTGTCAAAACATAGCCATACCCTCCCATACCCTACTCTCCCTGAAACCTCCTGCTTTCTCTTTTTACTCCTAACTCCATACTCCGTTTTCTTTTAAGGAAAATGAGATTAATTCGGATCTTTCCTCAATGTGGTTATAAAAAGGGAAATTCCTTAAACCACTCACTCAGAGCAGATCCTCTTAAGATTTTGCTTTTGTTGTGTAAAAGAAAGCTGAGGAATTTTCAATATCGGAACAACCCACCCCTGGGCTGCATCACTTCAAAACCAAATGTTCAACTATTTGCAGTTCTATTGTTAGATTGCTTTCTTATGTGATACACTCTCTGACTGCATGCTCTGTGACACTGGGAGTCATAAAATCCCCATTTTGGAAACGAACTCTGGTATGTACATAACCAACATACCAGGGAACGGGGCTTGGTGGCACTCAGAGCACTGCCCGCGTTACGAGGTGTTAGTGAAAATTTTGGTCTCTTCAGCCCCTTTTATTGGTTCTGCAGTGGATTCCTTACTTACAGATGTTTTCAAACCCAGCAGTTCCAAAGAGAATCTACTTATTGCCAAAAGTTTACAGCTGAATTTCTTGGCATTCACAAGCAATGATTTCATCAGAACATGAAATAAGTCAGAGCTGCTGTTGAAAGACACCGTTTTATAATCCAGCATTGTAAATTTAAGACTTTTATTTGCTGCAGAGTTTGGTTTCCATTTGTTCAGCTCTCTGATAGGGGTATTGCTTGGGAACAGATATAGAAGTTTTACAGGTCCTTTGTGCAATTTAAAACCCCTGTATAGAATACCATAGTGTGCTGCCCATTCACATCATTAAAGACTTTTACAAGAGTATCATGTTCACACTTATATGTACTTTACTCTAGCGACCCTCCCCGTGCCATGTTTGAATTATTATAAATGCGCCCATGCAGAATGTTGCCTCAATAGCTGAAGTAGGGAGGCTTTGTTTAAAATTCAAATAATAGCTGAATGGTGTCTATTTGCTCCTGATCAACACTCTGCATACAAAAAAACGTTGCACTTTCTTAAAAGGCAGCAAATGTGGACAAATATTAGCTTTTGGAACTAAAGGGGAAGTTATTCATTCACTCAGCAGTGCTTTGCAAGCTATCAATCTTCCAGGTATTTCTATTAGCTTTAATCATCGAGGTTGTTTGTTTGGAGCAATTTCTAAGAGAATAAAGGTACCTTTGGCTCTTATCTCCTGTCATCAAAGCATCCATTAGGAAATCCAAGCCCTGTAGGCAAGCTCAAGGGATTACTCAAAGAGGTTTTCTTGAAACAATCAAGAATTCGGTGCCCTCTCTTCAGTGCACAGGAGTTCAGTTGGAAACCATAATCTGAAAGAAAGGTTTATCTGGGGCTTAATACAATTTGAACAGGATTTTGTTCAAGGCAAACCCACAGATAAAAGCATCTTAAGTATGTTGAAACAAAGATGAGCCCACATTCCTTGTGGTGCTGTTTTGAAGTCCAATGGTCTGTCAACAAAGTTGGGGGTAAACCTCTAAAAGTCTTACAATTATCACAAAAGCCAGTAGATTGGGCCACTGGGAAGCTAATTAATAGCTTTTTAATAAAGAAATGCTGATTAAGTGTGAAGCAATCAAAAGCTGGTTCAGTGTTGGGGGTGGGAAGGCTTGCCAAGTAAACAGGAAGTTTGAGGGTGGGGAAAATGTTGGATTGGAAAATGAGGATTGGGAATTTATTAAGTAAAAAAAGTCTTTAAGATACAGGATGAGCCTAAATGGAAAAAAAAAAATGTATGTAAACCTGAATTTCCTCAGAATTTAAGTATTTTCATTCTTCAGGTGCAGGAATTTAATTTAGCTCACTGCTAAAGAGAGAAGATGTAGTCGAAATGGTAATGCACATTTACATTTAGGAACCCTGGGCTTTAGGAGAGAGTCCAGTGTAGTACAGCTAGGATTTGGGTGACCTGCCTTCAACTACTATTTCTTACACTTGAATGCCTTGCCCTCTTTGGTTTTTCTTCACTGGGAAGGGAAATGATGAATGTTTTCAGATCAACTGACAAAAAAGCCTAACGTGAAATTTAGATATTGTTGTACTACTGCTATTCCCAAGTCCCAAGTTTGTCTTTGGTTCTGTAGGAACAGAGCACAAAGCCTGGCTCTGCCCTGAAGAGCTTACTATAATTAAATGGGCCCAACTGAGTCACAAATGAGCAAGTAGAAAATTATTCAAGAGGAGCATTGTAGTTTAGCTTCTTAAGGTAACAGATACAGTTATGATTTTCTGTAGTCTGGAAGCTTTTCAGAGCATGCAACCAGGGAATGAACATGTCTATGAGGGTATCAATCTACAAAGGGAATGAAATCAACAATATATATTTGAAGTTTCAAAACGGTTTTGAGAAAGAACCATCAAAAAATGTAACACTAATTAGAAATCTCATTTGCCATGAGGGTGGAGTTCTTTTCAGGACTGAAAGTCAACTAAAGGATAGGAAGCAAGGTATAAGGTTTAATGGTTACTTTTCAGGATGGAGAGGAGTGAACACTATGGTACCTCCGAGAACCTGTTCTAGAACCTGTTTTATTCAACTTCTTCATCAACGACCTGAAAATGGGAGTGAATAGCAACATCTCCAAGTCTAATGTTAAAATTAAAATCTTTTGGATAGTTGAATATCATTACAAGAAACAACAGGAGGATGTGGCAAGTATGTTCAGCTGCAGTTAAAAACAGCCAGCAAGACACCATCCAGGTGCCATTATTTTGCATATATATAAAACCTTTGGTGCACCTACCTCCTCAGTGCTGTATGTGGTTTTGTGATCTCAAGAAGGACATAGTGGAATTAGAAAGACTACAGCGAAGTGTAACTAGGTGAAGGAAAAGTTGTCTAACAAGAAAACATCAGAAAGGCTGTAACACTTTTGATTCAAGAGGAAAAGCCTGGAAGGGTTATAATAAACTTCTTCAAAATCCTGATGGCATGTAGCACTGTTCTCCAGAAAGCGTTTTTTTATACAACAGCTAATTAAAATTCTGAAACTTATGGCCATAGGAGGCTGTGGGAGAGGAGAGTTTTAGCAGATTCAAAGTAGATTAAATAAATTCACTGACAAGATTCCTAAATCAATACTGACAGGACTGAGCAGAGATGTGTGTTTTCTTCTCCTTATAAACAAATTCTGATGGGAGATAGACTACAGAGTCTGTTTTGAGCAAGCTCACGTGCTTGCTCAAAACAGCATCTCATATTGCCACTGTCAGAAGCAGAATACTCAGTTAGAGGAACTGCTGATCTGACCTATTAGGGCATTTCTTATATTCTGACTTTTTTTTCCAGTGTTGGACAGTTGTCCTAATTAAAACAATAGAGACTAAATATGCCATATACAAAATATTATCTCCCCAGAAATGAATGCTCTGATTTTTAAGACTTGTAACGTAGTACTTCTTCATTTCCAAGAGCAGCACATCAGTGTATAAATGGGAATTACAGGCATGTGTTGAACCAACATCAGGTTAGGAAGAAAGTTAATTTCTCAGGGAAGAAAATAATTGTAATACTAGCTTTTAAATAAGCCTGATAATTTGTCAGGTTGCTATTCAAAATATAGACTCAATGAAAACACTGCACATGGTTCCAAAATCCTTCCTTCATCCTAACAAATTTACATGTATGTAGAATAGTAAAATGTAATTAGCTTTCATTGACTCAAAGTCCATCTGTTGTCAGGGATATTTTTACATGATCCCATAAAAGAAGTCTATTATAGGCTGTACAGTCCATCTATAGAACTGAATATGGATGAGTTATAGAGAGAAGCTCTCAATTTTTTCAGGCAGTTCATGCTGGTTCTGTCTAGGTTCCATCCCAATTTTCACCTGATTCACAATATCTCTGTCTGCTGTGAAACTTCAGTCTGAATTGAATCTCTGTATGCCAACCCACTCCAAAAGCCTTTCAGAAGATAACACAGCATCTTTCAGCCCAAGTCTGGTTGTCATCAGCAAATCTTTCCTGCTTCTTTCAATGCACAGTATGCAAAAATGTAAAAAGATTCAGGAGAAAACTCCTCTTTTAACATTTACCAGCAAAAGACCTGATCCTGCAGACATTCACAGGATGACAGAAAGTTAAGCTTTTAATGTGCAGAAGAATGTGACAGTCCTTAGGAAAGGTAGGAATTTTGAGACAGGCATCAAAAGCAGAAGACTAACAAGGGACTTTTATAGTATTTTCTGTACTGAAACTGAACTAAACCCTCCCACCAGGACTGACTCTGTGCAGAGGCAAAGCAAGCAGTCATGTGAGGAAATGGGTTATCGACAGTGGCAAAACAAAGTCCCATTTCCAGCTTTTCCTGTGCAGAACCTGAAGAGTCAAACTTAGCTGCTACTGGCCCAAAGGGAGAAGTCAGAGCAGCATCTACTGCTGTGAGAGCAGTGTCTCTTCCTAGTAGCAACAGTTAATGTCTCTTTATCTCCCATCCCTTAGGGACAGTAAGCATGTATTTCCAGATTCCTTCAGCTCATACAGTAATGAAAAATCTTGAATCTTCTTGTTCTATGACATCTTAAATGCTCTGAAAATATAACCAAGGGCAGAGCCATTCTACTTTTTCTTGCTCCTCTAGTTTATTTTTTCTCCTTAAAACTGTTTTTCTTTGTATTTCTATTACTTATTTCAGATTTATTTCGGGTTTATTTCACTGACTCTTGTTCTAGTTACTACTAAAGTGACCCTACGTATTTTCAAAGATAACTTATTTGGCTTCTTCATAGATTCTTTACACTACAATATCTTTCAAGTCAAACGAGTTACCATGAAGATACACTGTCTAAACCATTGCGACAATAGTTAGAGGCTTGGAATTTAAGTTATGCTTTTGTTTTTGTTCACTAATTCTATTTAACTCAGTCAGTTAAAGGTATCAATCTTGGAGTGGTAACCTGAGATGCAAATCTCCAGCGAAACCTGAAGCTCCCTAGCTTGAAATTACCTACAAATCTTCACAAAATTGGCCTTTGTTATGAGAGATTTGTGCCAGAATTGTGCACGTAAATGTTTAATGTATCTCATAATTATTGTGATTTCAGAAAATTTTGAATTTTGTATCTGGATGACACTTTAGCTTTTGATTAAAAACTTGAAAGAAATGGATACAGTTTGTCCTAAGGTTGTCTCAGCTGTTACCTCAGCTTTTGTTTCCTTACTTATTTATTTGGTGTGTTTTTATTTGTGAGAAGGTTCTTACTAACATAGTTATGGAATGATATCACCTTAACCTTAGACATAGAAAGAAGAATAAATGAACTTCCAGAGTAAGACATCTTCCTCTGCCTGTATAAGCTTTTTATTTCATGCTACCAGCACCTCTCCCCATTGACTTTAGTGGAAGTGCAAAATGAGTCATATCCTAACTTTGGTCTTTCAAAGCACAGGATTTCCAGATCTCACCCTTTTAACTTGCTGCAGTCAGTTGGGAGAGATAAAAACTAGATAAGGCAATTCAGAAGCTGTGACCTAGCTTTCTCTTCTGAAAAATATTCTCACAGTATGTGTCTGGCTTTTAGAGGGGCTAATTATCTTACTTAAGCACCTAAAAAGAAATGCTTAGGAACTGTGACTATCCTTTCTGTGTACCCAGCTCAGTTGTGGATACTAAAGCATATCAGTCCCATTTTAGATGCCTAGTGCATTTCACCTGGTTTCAAGGTTCTCTCCCAGATGGACACGAGTTCTCATAGGTCCTGTATTGTACCAGCTACCTGCCCCATCAGGACATCTCAGAAATTAGGGTATCTCAGATAGCAGTACGTACCCATGAATGGAGAAATTAATTGAACATTTTTCCCCTGTCAATAAGATTCTGTCAATTGCATTTCATCTGGCATGGAACTGAAAACCTTTAACAGCAGAAGACATTTTAATTTCTAATAACAGGCATCTTCTAGGAAAGAAAATGGTTTTGCTTTGTTTTGGAGGTTTTTTTTGTTTTTAAATATTTGACCAGTGCTACAGATACTATTTCAAACAACAATTTCTAAAAATATTTTGCAATTATAAAAATACTATTTTTTAGCATTTAAAAAAGATAATGCTTGGTATTCTGGCCAACATTCTTTATTTCTCTTTCTTTCAACCAGTTTTCTCATCTGTGTGCCTCTTTGATTGAAATTTGCTTTGGTCTCTAAGAAAGAAAGAACACTGGAGCCTCCTACAGTTTACTTTTTGATTGTAGCTTGTGTTCAAGTATCGCACAGAAACTACAACGTGACAAAGGGACACATCAGTGAAGATGCTTTACTAATACACATAAACAGATAGCATTCTTCACAAAGGTAGGATTTATCTGCCCAAGTTTTGTTATATGCAATCTGAATTTCTGATTGTGACTTACTTAGTGGAAAGAAAAAAGGCACTTTTAGGACACAATTTATCTTTGTCTTCTAGATGTCTAAAAATGTCCAGATGAATGGCATCCTAAGTCTCTACATTTTTCCGTTGACTATAAAGGAAGTCTAGACAGCTTGTTCAGATGTAAATATCTATACTGTAGATGTCTGAAGATAAGTGAAAGGAATCTAGGGAGTTTACCATCCAAAAACAAGGATGTGGATATCATTTGGGGAAGATCTGAACCATACAAATATTAAAAAATATGTCTAGCATCACACACGACACCTGAGTAGCCATGCCAAGAATGGAATACATATTTATTGAATTCCAGATTAATACTTCAACTACAGATAATCTTTTCTATAAAATGTTATGAGTAGGTACATAAAAAAATTTCACAGCTTAAAATAATAGTTCCAGCTAGTGCAGAAAGATTTTAGCTAACCTCCTAGACATACCTTCCATTCCTTGCTACTGACAATATCTTTACATAAGCATTCAAATGAATATTTAGCTCTTTACTCATTTAAAGAAACTACAAAAGATGCAAATAATAGAGTCCTCTCAGGGAAAACAGCATGGTATAGGAAACAAGAGTTACACTTTCTTACAAAAGAAAGAAATTTTATAGGAGAAGACAAAATAGTGCACAGAGAGAGAGAGAATTACATGTCTTCCTCTTCACATTTTTTTTTTAACTAAAGCCTTAATCCCAGGAAAAATATCTGAACAGATGTTTTCCCTTGAAAACATTCCAGAAAATGAAAGCACACATGGCATACTGATCTGCTACTTCCTTCAACACATTCTTGTTCAGAGATAACAAATGTACCATGTGATGTTGCCATAGTAGCCATTTGCATTGTACCACTGAGTGAAGCAGAGGAAAAAGTTAATATATCTACCCATACCCTGGACATTGGACTGGTTGCAGTGGCAGATTGTGCCTTTACTAGCATTTGATGTTATTTTTTTTTTCTAACATTGCTCTGTGTGTCATATTTCAGAGCACGTGTGCTGAAGTACAGTATGCAGCAAGCAGCCATTTAGATCAGGTATCTGTTCAGGTTTGCTGTTTTACTAAGGTCACCAAGCACTGCTGAGCAGGAACAGTACCTTCAGGTCACTGAGACTGCCAACGGAGAAGTCCCTCTGTTCAGGGTGTTAATCTGGCATGGGGAACACCACTCTCCCCTGGGCAGCTAATCCTCCCCCAGGTTCCCTCTACAAATTGTAGACCAAGAGCAAGGACTGTGTTCAGCACACATCAGGACCCTTGACATATATTTGGGCATCTTCAGGCTTTGTCCTGGGTTTGGCTTCCTTTGAATTAGGAACTGTGACTTTCTATAGTATCACTGTCTTATACTCTAGCTGCATGTTTTTTGAATAGACTAGAATTTACATCTTAATTATTTTTCCATTAGTTTATGCTGTGGGGGTGGTAAGTGTTATGGCTTTTTATAAAGGAATGCCAGAAAGTAGGGGACAAATATCAAGCAGAATAAAACCCCAAAAAACACTATTAATAATGCTGGAAAAGTATTCATTTGAGGCAATACCATTAGCAAAAGAACTTATCTCATCTACTCGAAAAAATGGTGTTATCAGTAGGAAATAATAGAAATGTTTGTAGAATCCAGTGGAGAAACTTGAAATACTGAAAAAGAACTGACAGTAAATATTATAGGACAAGACAGACATTGTTAAATAGGAAACACGACTGAAACAAAGGTATTTAAGGGTCTGTGTTGCTCAGTAGAGTTATAACTAAAGCAAGAATTAGTAGATCAACATATTCATATTCTTATATTGACTTTAAAGTAGAGTAGCGAAATATGAGTATAACCATATACACTGAGAAGACAGTAAAGCCTGACTGTGTGAGCATCATTCCTGGAGAGAGCTGTCGCACAAGTTCTGCACCTCTAAACATAATGAACTTGTATAATTTATAAAGTCATTAAATGCTATTTGGAATTGCAGGATGAATGACTTCCCTTTCCAAGTATAGTGAGGAAGACAAATGGTGTTAATAATGGTAGGACCCAACTGTTTCTCAGCCCTTTCTTTTACAGAAAAAAACAATCAAATAAACACAAAGACAACAGTAAGATTCTTTTAGCCTTACTTTTTGATAGTTCATGATTGGGGCCTTGTATCTGGGTTGTCCCTAAGAGACTGCCAAGCCTCATACAATGGTTGCAGTGACCATTAAATGGTGGAATACAAGATCCTTAGGGCTGTAAGCTCACCACCCTCAACTTCAGGAGAGCAGACTTTGGCCTCTTCAGGGACCTACTTGGTCAGGTACCGTGGAATGAATTCCTGGAGGGAAGAGGCACTCAGGACAGTTGTCTTATATTCAAGGATCTCCTTATCCAAGCTCAGGAGTGGTGCATCCCAACAAAGAGGAAGGCAGGCAAAAACAGCAGGAGGCCTGCATGGATGGACAGGAAGATCCTGAACAAATTTAAGATCAAAAAGGAAGCCTACAGAGGGTGGAAGAAAGGATGGGTAGTCTGGGATGAATACAGAGCAATTGTCCGAGAAGCCAGGGATCAGGTTAGGAAAGCCAAGGCCCTGACAGAATTAAATTTGGCCAGAGATGTCAAGGGCAACAAAAAAAAAAATTCTATAGGTATGTTGGGGAGAAAAGGAAAACTAGGGAAAATATGGGCCCTCTCCGCAAGGCAAGGAGGCCTGGTCACCCAGGACATTGAGAAGGCTGAGGTGCTCAATGACTTTTTTGCCTCAGTCTTCACTGACAAGGGCTCGTGCCACACTGCCCAAGTCCTAGAAAGCAAAGGAAGGGTCTGAGACAATGAAGAACGACCCACTGCAGGAGAAGATCAGGTTCAGGATTACCTAAGGAACCTGAAGTTGCACAAGTCCATGGGACCTGATGGGATGCATCCACGGGTCCTGAGGGAACTGGTGAATGAAGTTGCAAAGCCATTATCTATCATATTTGAGAAGTCCTGGCAGTCTGGTAAAGCTCCTGAAGACTGGAAAAAGGGGAACATAACCCCCGTTTTTAAAAAAAGGAAAAAAAAAAGACCTGAGGAACTACAGGCCGGTCAGTCTCACCTCAGCACCAGGCAAGATCATGGAGCAGTTACTCCTAGAAACTATGCTAAGGCACATGGAAAATGAGAAGGTGACAACCAGCATGGCTTCACCAAGGGCAAATCGTGCCTGACAAATCTGGTGGCCTTTTATGACAAGGCTACAGCATTGGTGGATAAGGTTAAAGCAACTGATGTCATCTACCTGGACTTGTGCAAGGCGTTTGACACCGCCCCGCATGACATCCTTGTCTCTAAATTGGAGACACATGGTTTTGATGGATGGACCAGTCGGTGGATGAGGAATCCGCTGGATGGTCACACTCAAAGAGTGCAACATCTCTCTTTCGACATCGAGGTCAACAATTGGATGTCCAAGTGGAGACCAGTGACTAGTGGTGTCCCTCAGGGGTTGGTATTGGGGCCAGTGCTGTTCAACATCTTTGTCAGTGACATGGACAGTGGGATTGAGTGCACATTCAGCAAGTTTGCCGACGACACCAAGCTGCGTGGCGGGGTTGACATGCTGGAGGGACGGGATGCCATCCAGAGGGACCTTGACAGGTTTGAGAGGTGGGCCTGTGCTAACCTCATGAAGTTCAACAAGGCCAAATGCAAGGTCCTGC